>NW_015552666.1:1344225-1345100 GCF_001515605.1 Sinocyclocheilus anshuiensis
ATTTGGGCGGCGTTATGCAAATCTTCCCACACAGTGACGTAGACATCTGGGGGCGTGTTTATACGAGGCGTTTTAGGAGGGCATGGGCGAGTCTTAACTTTTAAATAGAATATCTCTGTGGGTTTGAGACTTTAGTCTTTGCAACTTTAGGGATCTTATCTTATCTCTTATCACGAACAGCTTGTAACACTCCAAAGAGAAAGGAAAACTTGAAATTTCATCATATGACCCCTTTAAAAAAAAAAAAACTAACACTAGCTTCTCTATTCTTTTTGTTCTGGGGGCGTGTTTATACGAGGCGTTTTAGGAGGGCATGGGCGAGTCTTAACTTTTAAATAGAATATCTCTGTGGGTTTGAGACTTTAGTCTTTGCAACTTTAGGGATCTTATCTTATCTCTTATCACGAACAGCTTGTAACACTCCAAAGAGAAAGGAAAACTTGAAATTTCATCATATGACCCCTTTAAAAAGTTTTTAAAAAATCCCATAATACAGTTAAAGTGTGCCCTCTAATGGTCATAGACAGAATCAACAGAAAATCTAGAAAGCCTAATAATTCCTCATATTGTTTTCCCAGGCCAAAGAATCCTGGGAAATGGACCTAAAAGAGAAACTGGAACGTGCTGATTTAGTCAAACAAAAAGGGACGCAGTATTTCAAGGTTTGTTTCCTTTTTTGTCTTAGGTATAGTGTCTCTACTGAGCTTGCCTACTGAGTTGTTTTTTATTTTATTGTAGACAAGCATTCTGCATTTTGTTTTTGCTTTTGTAATAGTGAATATATAAAACTAATAGTCATTTTAATAATAATATATCATAATAATATATATACATATATATATATATATATATATATATATATTAGGGCTGTCAGT
>NW_015552666.1:1345421-1347463 GCF_001515605.1 Sinocyclocheilus anshuiensis
GACTTAATTTTACTACAAATAAACTACTATCTTAAAATGTTACTAATTTAATTCTATTGGATATTTTATATTTTTTCATTTGAGTTCAAATGCTTCTTACGATCATCTCTTAACAGTCTTGTTTTTGAAGTGGTCAGGTAATTGACAGCCTTCTTTATACTGTGCATTCAGGCTGGACGGTACAACTATGCTGTAATTCAGTACCAGCAGATTGTAAACTGGTTAGAGACGGAGTGTGGTATCGGAAAAGTGCAGCTACAAGCCATCCAGGCCCTCCTATTAGTGGCCCATCTGAATCTTGCCCTGTGTTTTCTGCGATTGCGCGAATACTCTCAAACAGTGGAGAACTGCAACAAGGTAGATTCAGATAGCGGTGAACAAAATGTAATTTTATGTGTTTCAAAACAATTTTTTCTTACCGTGTTTTACTGGTTGTCATTACTAGGTTATCGACCTGGACCCAGAAAATGAGAAAGCTCTATATCGACGAGGTGAAGCGCATCTGTTGCGCAACGAGTTCAGCATGGCTCTGGTGGACTTCAAGCAAGTTTTGCAAGTTAACTCATTCAACCGCGCTGCCCGCAGCCAGATAGCCGTCTGTCAGTGCAAGATTCGTGAGCACCATGAGCATGACAAGAAGATCTATGCAAACATGTTCCAGAGGTTTGCTGAACACGATGCTAAGGTATACCAACTATCACACTGGCCAGATAGAAATGTTTATTCTTGACAAATTCACTCGTTGCAGTTTCAGGAATGTGGCATTAGGAAGTGCTTAATTCTTTACTTGAATAAACAATACCCTTGGTTGTACTCAACAAATCTAACAAAAAACAAAACAAAAACAAAAAAACATGAACACAGCCAAGGCTGAGACATAATCTAGTATTAGCAAAGACTATAGAATACCCAAGACGTGTCACTCGTATAGTTTTGAATGGGGAAAAATGCAATGCAAACATGATACAGGGCAACAACTCCATAAATGCAGTTATGCTCTGAAATTAAAGAAAGTTTGAAAAATTAGTTTAAATGTGATTTTATACAACAGTTCAGTAAATAAGAAGTTGATATTGTGTTATATTTTAAACAGAATATTATGTGTTTACGTTAAATTTTGCAGAGATATATTACCTTTAAAGCCACAGCAGAACTGTTGCGTCTCTGAGCAACACAGCGGTGTTTAGTTTCTGAATGAATCTGCGTTTTGAACGAATCGTGTGAATCAATGATTCAAAGGCCCATTCATAAAGAGAGCCATTTACTTCATTCCACAATATTATGTGTTTTTGCTCAATTTCGCAGAGAACATATTACCTAAAGCCACAGCAGAATTGTTGCGCGTCTCTGAGCAACACAGCTGTGTTTAGTTTCTGAATGAATCCGCGTTTTGAACGAATCGTGTGAACCAATGATTCAGTAGCCCAGAGAGAGCAGTTTACTGAATTCCTGAATGAATCAGCCGTTTGAACGAATCAAATCAAGGCATTTACCGCCACCTACTGGCAGATTAATTTTCTTATTTAGAGTATTATTTAATTTAAAATAATAATAATAAAAACATTAAAGGGATAGTTCACCAAAAAATTCTGTCATCATTTACTCAAACCTGAATGACTTTCTTTCTTTTGTGGAACATAAAATAAGGTATTTTGAAGACTGCTGGTAACAAAGTTGTTTTGGTTACCAATGACTTTCATTGTATGAAAAAAAATACTGAGATGTTTCTCAAATTATCTTCTTTTATGTTCCATAGTTTATGTTAGGCCGTTGTAGACTAAATGTTTATGTGTAATAAATTTTATGTTGAAAAAACTCTACAATTTGTAATGTCTACTTGATACTTTCTCATTTAACACAAAAATAGCTTTAAATAATCTTTTGTAGGTATTTTCAGTCAAATTTATTTTGCAATTAATTAATCGAAACATCATGTAATTAATTAGATTAAAAATTTTTATCTATTGACAGCCCTATAATTCAGAATATAAACTGCTTAATCTGCCATTTTCAGTAAGATTCACACTCACACACAGAAACAC
>NW_015552666.1:1347625-1360643 GCF_001515605.1 Sinocyclocheilus anshuiensis
CAAAGACTATAGAATACCCAAGACGTGTCACTCGTATAGTTTTGAATGGGGAAAAATGCAATGCTCAATATGGCCGCTCTATCGAAGGAAGCCCCGCCTTCTGAGTAAAAGAGCCAATCGCTAATCGGTAAAGTCAGTGCCCCACTGCAGCTGCTGTTAGAAGTCCTGGTTGCTATAGAAACAGTCAGCGTTCAGAGACGTGCGCTCAGGACTGCGCATGCGCACTGGCTGGTCTAGCCTGAAAAATTTGCCTTTTTTAGCACTATTTGAGCAAAAGAAACAACATTTATGAGAAACATTTATGATTTCATTGGTGATTTCAAATATGAGATTTAATCTTAAACTTGGCGAACAGTTTAGGAGAATTTGATGTTTCCCCATTCAAAGTGATAGGCCCTGCGTTCCATTCGGAAGGGCTCATCCCTATGCCCTAATCCCTTCAAAGGGTTTACCCTCCGGAGTGAGAGCTTCGAAGGGTTGAAGGGTGTAGGGGACCAAACAACTGTTTCTTGAAGTGCCCTTCTGCGTCATTATCACGTGCCCACATAGAGGCGCCGTCATCATGCAAAGAATCTGCTCAAAGGATCATGGGAGCCCGAAGTGTCCATCAGTTGTACCCTTCGAAATCCTTCATTCCGAAGGGCCCTTTGAAGTGGCCAGTTTTGAGCACTTCGGTTTGGAACGACCCTTCAATATGGCGGCCATGATTGTTTTCACTCCGAAGTGCGCTTCGGGGGGCGATATATCCCATTTGGAATGCACCGAGGAGCTGCACTTGCATGCCCAAGAGGCGTTTCAAAGATGGCCGCCGAGTGACATGACTTGCCTTAAAGGGACTTTGGTATTAGTCAAGTTAACAAATAAAATCAAATGTAAATTTTTTATGTTTAATTGAAGTAATGATACATTTTTCAAAAATTCAGTTATCATTTACTCACCCTCATGTTATTTCGCAGACTTTTTGCATTCAATGCAAGTAATTGTGACGATTTGTCTAAGATGACAAAAACATCATTAAAGTAAAATAAATCAGTATGATTTTTGTGCTATATTCCAAATCTTCCAAAGCCAATGTTTGTGCAAGATGCAGACTGAAATTTAAGTAGTAAGTGACTGAGAATCTTCCCCTTTTGCTGTAGCTCTTCCAATATGAAAATTTAAAATATGAATATATTGCCATTTATGTTACCTATAAGGTTATATATAATTATATATACGATTATAACATATGTAAAATCTCCAATTTAAAATTTGAATGTGTACATATGTTAAAGGGGTCATATGATATTAACAGAATATTTGGTGTAACAGAATATGTTGACATGCCTTAATGTTCAAAAAACACATTATTTTTCAAATACTGTACATTATTGTAGGTCCTCTATGCCCCGCCTCTCTCAAACGCTTCGTTTTCTACAAAGTCCCTCCTTCCGACAAGTGCAGTCTGCTCTGATTGGCCAGCTGACCCAGTGCATTGTGATTGGCCGAACACCGCAAGCACTCGTCGGAAATGTAACGCCCCTTCCCATAATCGCGAGCTTCATCTTTCAAAATAAATGTAAAGATAGTAAATAATGTCATTAGTTTTACCATCAGTTCAAGCCCGAAAGGGGAACAGACACAGTAATGATGCAGTACACAAGCCTCGGTTAAGACAGCTGACTCTACTTTGATGTGACCTCTCTCTCTCTCTCACACACACACACACACACACGCGATGCGCAAAACTCCGCATTTGAACAGTCAATAGCAAATACTTAAACTAGTAACAAAACATACTTACAGTCGCTGATTCAGAAGTGCCAGATTGTCATAGCAAAGTCAGAATTACCTCCTCTCCTAGGTTCACGAAACGGTCGTCCATAAAATGCATTGCTGTTCTGTTGTAAGTGATCTTAAAGATTCCTAAGTGCATCTACTTTCGGAAGGCCAAATAAAGTGCTTTTGTTTTCGCCTAGAAACACACAGGGTCTCCCTGACATGGCTGCTTCAACACTAACTGCGGTTACTGAAGCCACGCCTTCTTTCTTTGCGTGCACATTTGGGCGCATTATGCAAATATTTCCACATAGTGAGGTAGATATGTGGGGGAGTGTTAGAACGAGCCGTTTTAGGGGGGCGTGGCAGAGTCTTAACTTTGATAAAGAATATCTCTTTGGATTTGAGACTTTAGTCTTTGCAACTTCAGGGATCTTATCTATTCACGAACAGCTTGTAACACTCCAAAGAGAAAGGAAAACTTGAAATCGCATCATATGACCCCTTTAATATGTTAAAATGCATATGATGAGTTTTTATATGGCACTATGTAGCAACCATACACACACACACACACAAACACACACACACACACACACATATAATTTATAATATATAACTATATATTAGTCAACAATATCCATTTTAGTTATACTGTATATATGCAACTTAAAATATACAAAAAAAGTTGTTTTTGTAATTTTTTAAAATACACGTCTATCTTTTCAATTTACTTATATAATATCAACATGTATTGACAGGTTTTATGATGGATATACATGTACATGTCCATGTATGTATTACACATACATTCATATTCATATAGATGTATATTAAATCGTTCCAATTTCTAATGTTTTATATACTGTATGTTTTTAATTCATATGACTATATTTCATATATGGAAAATTAATGTGTACATATATTACATTTGCATATGGGTTTAATGCAAATGTAATGTATGTATTTAATATATACATATATAATAAGAACAATGCTGAATACATTAAATTAAGTACAGTTCATTTTGATTCCAGAAGTTCTGTATTCCAGAACTGTATGTTGTTGTTCTTCTTCAAAAAAAGGTTATTGATGGAAGAAAAAATATAGATTAGAGGTTAAATCTAGGTTTGATTATTTTAATATTTTAATTTTTGGGAAAACTATCATTTTAATAATTGATATATTTATTGTTTTTATATATATGTTGTTTCTGTAAGGTGGGACGATTAAAAAGGAAAAAAGAAGACAGTGGAATTTCAGATCAGAATAAGCAGGGATTAAAGAGACCTCGTCTCAGTCAGGACGGCTCCTAAAACTTGAGACGTATTCAGGACACCCAAAGCAAGGAGGTCAGGCTGTGGAGATGGCTGGTCCATCCTCAATTGCATCATGAGAGAGGCCATGGGTAGAGGCATGGATGAGCCCTCTATACACCTTGACCTCGGACCTCATTATTTCTCAGACTGAAAGCAAATGCTGGGAAGGATTTGCATAATGGTTTATCGACGTTGAGGAGCTTCAGACCTTAATGACATTCCTACAATGACAAAAACAAACAACAACAAAAACCAAAGCGCACAATTCTGTGACCACCAGTAAACCTGTACGGTGCATGCCTTGGCTATCAGAAAGGCGTTCACCCGCTGCATTAATGCAAAAGCTTTACAGACTTGAATATAACCTAGTACCTTACCATGTACTGTACAGTGTTCAGTGTAATTGCATTGACTTTGTGCATAATCAGATTAGTTTAAGTTTGCAGTGGTGGGATGTGGACTGGGGGCTTGATGCTTTTTTGTATTATATTTGTATAAGTGTGTATAATATTTAGATTCAAGTGACCATAGTGGGTAGCTGGACCTAAAAGTGCAATCCTCCCATTGGGGAAAACGTCAAGTCGCGGCAGGCCCACACTCACAAACACACTTTTGATACTTTTAAGAGACTTGTGCATGCTTCTTTACTGCATCCTGGGAACGTCCTCGATTTGGGACTGTATCTGCAGGTTAGTTTCAACCTGAAACCCAGTAGATATATACTTGACTGAAATTCAATAGCTATATTTTTGAGCTGCGTTTCCATTACAGTTAAAAGCTCAAATGCTTTTTTGTCTTTTTAATCAAATCGTTTGACAAGATAGGAATATTTCAAAGAACTTTTTTCTTAAAACCCACTTGTTTATTTGATCAAATACTAACTAGTGCGGTTTGCATGTCTTTCAGTATGTTCCCCATATTTCAGACAATTTAAAAAATATTAATAATAATAAACGGTTTGTTAACTTTTTTCTGTTTATAGTTTGATGCATTACAGCAGGCCTGTCAATAAATATTCAAAGAAAACTGTTTAAGTGTCCTGTGTTTTTGTAGTTGTTTGCAGTCAATGTCTGACTTTAGACATTTACAAACTCTGAAATTGTTGTAGAAGTGGCAAGTCTATGAACATGCTATTTTAGAAATATTGTATGTACAGAACTGTTTGAAAATTTGGGGTCAGTAAGCTTTTTTTCAAACACAGTAATTGCTGTTCTTTTGAACTTTATCAATCTTGAAAAAAAGTATCATGGTTTCCACAAAACTTAAGCAGCTCAACATCGATAATAATAAGAAATGTGTCTTGAGCACCAAATCAGCATATTAGAATGATTTCTGAAGGATCATGTGACACTGAAGACTGGAGTAATGATGCTGAAAATTCAGCTTGCCATCACAGAGATAAATTTATTATGTTGCCATATGGCTACACCATGCGGTAGAGGGTTAAGTAAATACTTACTTCAAAATAACCACTTTAGCAAATAGTGTAGAAATTTGCTGTTTATTTAATCATTTTGGCATTTCATTACTCCTATAATTACTGCTTTAGAAACCAAACTGTGTACAAAATGTGTACAGGCATAATTCACAAATGAATCTACATTATAATAAATTAAAATTCAAATCACAAGAAATCCATTCCCCACTATTCCTCGGGAACACAGTGTTTAGCAGTCCAAACATTCTACTTTTTCATCCTCTGCCAGTGTTTGGGTGGTCTTTTTGGCTAGAGTGTGTATTTGCAAAAGGAGGCCTTTAGCCTTTAACCCAGTTGTAGACTAAAGAAGAGCACCATCACCGGCTTTTCATTCTTGAGAATGATAAACAGTTTCAAACTTACTTTAAAAACCACCACAATCATGATATAATCCCAGATTTAGTTTTTTCCCCTTAAACTGCATATGACTTTAATCTCCTATGGTCATGCAAATGAAATGGCAGTTCAAATGTAGAATTTTCATCGACTGTTATTGTGTCAACTACACTGTTAACTATTTACATTAATAAATCACATTAAGATACCTCAGTAAAACAGAAGTACAGTATATAACTGACAGTCTGTCATGCCTGACCGCAATCGTGTCTAACGTCATCCTTTAACAATTTTAATCCAAGAATTCAAAATTCAACATGCTTTCATCTTTCACCTAGCTGTTTAATATTTGCTTGGATGCTTCAGAAAAATCTTTAAAGTAAAAACAAGCTGCTGTTACCAACCCATTTCAACCAGCAATCATTTTCAATAATTCGACTGTTGATTTGAATAAGAGCATTTCTTAAAACATTAACCACTGGCCTTTCAAGTGCATCAATTATAAAAATGTACATACGCTTGAATGACCTATAGATATTCCCTTAAATTATGCATTTTACTAAAATGATAGATTTTAGAATATAGACTGAACATCTAAGCAGATTTAAGCAGCAAAATATGGGTATTCTTGGTGAATCTATTTTCTTGAATCTATTACAAATGTTGTAATATTTGTAATACAAAACCCCCAACGTAATTTACTTTCTGTAACACTTTCTCAAAACACCAGCACTTGACTATAGGCACAAAACAGCAAAGTGTTGCATGACTGACCCACAGAAACCTAAAAAAAAGTGTTGCTGTTATAAAATACTGTTACACCCTAACATTTGATTGAAATGAACCGAAGGTGCCTTGTACTTCTTTTACAACGCACAAAGTCTGTCATAGTGAGCTGCTATGGTTAGTCTCTCTTACTGAAAATAACACATTATCCAACATTTTCTAATCATATACCAACTGTAATGAGCATTGGTCCATCCAAAATAGGGTTGGGTCCACTGCATCATGATCTTTTTTTTTTTTTTTTGCTATCTTCTTCAGAAAAACTTATATTGTATGAACATTTATGATACAACAAGTTGTTGACGCTATACACTGAAGACTGGAGTAATGATGCTGAAAATTCAGCTTGCCATCACAGAGATAAATTTATATTGTAAAACATTAAAGTAGAAAACGGTTATCTGTAATATTACAACAGTTAGTTGTAATATTTTATAATATGACTTTTAATGTACTTTGGCCTCGGTGGGCATAATAGACTTCTTTCAAAAACTTTAAAGAAAATCTCACCAACCCTTGAAGTAGTTTAATTGTCTGTCTCTTTCTGTCTATCTATGTATCTATCTATCTATCTATCTATCTATCTATCTATCCAGTATATATTAATACTGTAGAAAATGTCCCAAAATGCATGACGAACTATTGAAGATGAAACTATCTTTATGGCAATGGTAAAGGAAGTTTGTTTCAATTAAAAATCATATTACAAAAAGCAGCTATAGGGACCTTTTACCCCAAATGCCCAATCTGGGACAAAAGGCCTCTGGAAAAACTGTCAGTGATGTAGTGTAAATATAGGGGCCTTTGTCATTATATGCAAACACTTTGAAATATAAAAATATTTTGTATGATTTAACCCTCTACCGCACGCATTATGATAGACCTATAGAAAAAAATATTTGAATCTTTTTCTTTTCTAAGAATGGCTTAACTTGAAGTGCTGTAAAAAAAATTTTTGAAAAAAATATTATTTTAAGGTACTTTATGATATGTTGCCATACGGCAACAGCATACAATAGTGGATCTAACTTAGAATAAGTGTAAGCTTACTTATAATTAATATTTCTTCAGAAAAACTTATATTGTATGAACATTTATGATACAACAAGTTGTTGACGCTATCACACTTAAGAATGATCTCAAACTGAGTTTTCCTCAGATACAGCAAAACGTGTAAGTCAAGCTTATATTTTTCATTTCCAGTTTAAATCTACATTTAGATGCTTGCAATTGAGAATCTAAGATAGTAAAATAAAAAAACTTATAAAACAGACATGAACAGTTTGTGTTTGTGCTTTCTTGAGATCTCACGAGAATGTGTATCTTCAAAGGCATAATTGATATCAAAAGTTGTCTTAAATACAGCCCATGGATGTTTTTCCCCCCAATGTTTCTTTATCAGTCATTGGACATGTTGTACTTTCTGTCGTGGTCACAGGGTTTCTTTTTGTCTTTCTGATGTCAAAGGTAAATCACTTGCTGGAGTGCAAAGGACACGCAGTCTCTAAAAAAAGGTGAAAGCATATAGTTGCAAGTTCAGTGCTTTGAACATGGCTTCTTTTTACATTTAAATGTAATTTAGTGTTCTTTACTGTTAAATCATGCATGGAATTACCTGTTTCAATGTACCAGGAGTGATGAGGACAATATAGATCATCCATATGGGAACCATCAATGTTGAGGAGAGGGTGAACCAGCAGCCAGCCACATAACCCCACCACGGGTATTCAAATGTGTTGTTAAACTTTAGAGGAGTGAATTTGACCAAAGAGAAGACAAATGTGCCCTAAAGAAGCAAAGACATGTATTAAATTAGTGCTGAATGCATAATAAAGAGCACTGATTTTCTTCCATAAAATTATAACTTTGGTGGAAACTGCAATTTTTTGCCTAATATGACCAATACCACAATGAATCAGAGTAAATCACGTACTTACTATACACACAATAGGAGTGATATATTTCCAACAGTATTTCATTAATGTCAAAGGACGATAACCGATCATGTCAACAATATTTTCGTACAGATGATCAGCACCTGAAAAACCGGAGACATTGTAATCAGAGGTCTTAAAGGAGGTTATACACAAAACAATAAGGAGGAAGTGACCAAGTAAATTACCTGCACATATTAAAAGACGGCTCACCAGTTTTGTACTCTTTTCTTATTTTTTATGACACATGACATGACCAAACTTTACTACATTTACATTACATTTAGTCATTTAGCAGACGCTTTTATCCAAAGCGGCTTACAAATGAGGACAATGGAAGCAATCAAAATCAACAAAAGAGCAATGATATACAAGTGCTATAACAAGTCTCAGTTCACTGTATATATATATATATATATATTTTTTTTTATATACTATGAACACAATGCTGAAGTATGGTGGTGGCTTTGCTTGAAAATCATAGCTAACAACACAAAAACTGCAGGTTTTATGTAAAGCACAACTAGTGTCCTTGAAGAAGGCACTTAATGCTCCAATTACTCAGGTAAAGTTGTCCCCGAATAGTATAACTGTATAGTATGGTGGTTGAATAGCATATGAGAAAAGTTGTGCTATCTTTGGCTCAGTATTTACACACAAAAACCTACAATCTGTTTGATCATGGCTGCAGTAATTCATCAAATGATGATCAAATACTGGAGTAGAACATTATAATATTAGTTGTGCAAGGCAGACAAGTTTATACATCATGTTTTTAAGTGTCGATTCAGTATTACTCACCATAAAACCAGCCAATACATATTGACTGTGCAATGGCAAAAAGGAGGAGGGTCATTCCACTGCAGGAATAGTAATCAAATAACTGGAAGATATACAGGCCACCCTATTGAACCGATGCAAAAAAAACACATTGATCAGTGCTCAAATCTCATATTTTTACATTGGTCATTAAGTGATCTAACTTAGACCATTAAGAACAAATATCAAACATTAAGAACAAAATAAACCCACGGTAATGACTAAATTATGAATATAATCACCTCTGTTACCATCAGGAGGCCAATGAGGAAGCAGCCCACACAAATGAGCAGAAGGAAGAGTTTACGACGGTGTCCTTGGAGGAAGTAGTTGGAGTTCATGTCTGTTATGGCTGTCATGAGAGACTCCAAACCCACAAACTGAAAAAGAGAAAGAGGTGTAATTACAGTGTTTTAATGTAGTACTACCCTGAAAAAAATACATAACATATTTACTGTTAGTACTGCATGCACAAAAGTCATGAACCAAGGGTACCTTTTAACAGGATACTGTGTAATGAAGTTTTCTGTAGTATATGAAATATCTGCTATGTTAAACAACTTAATCTGGCCAGTAGTTAATAAAAACCTAACTGAAATTTTCACACAGTCAAACACATTATGTACTTGAGAGATGATGTGCTCTCACCTCACTGTCAAGCCCCAGCAGAATAATCATGAGGAAGAAACATATGGACCACAGCTGAGACAGAGGCATCATAGCTACAGCTCGTGGATATGCAATGAAGGCCAAACCAGGACCTGGTAAAACAAGTGAATTGAGACTTAATGTGTAGGAAATGACATAAAGGACATGACTCAAAGGAGCCGCTGTTGTTTAAAGGGTTACTCCACCCCAAAATGAAAATTTTGTCATTAATCACATCATCACCGTAGTCCCATTTTGGAGAATATCCGCTGGACGCAAGCAGCGTACGCTATTCTGTGTCAGCCGCGACACAAGGTTACGTTTTCTACGTGTATTTACGCTTTGATTTGAACGAAAACAGCGCATCTGTGCAGCGCGACTGACACAGAAGAGCGTACGCTGCTTGCGTCCAGCAGATATTCTCCAAAATGGCGCTACGGTGATGGAGAGACACAGAGGAGACGAATTGTTGAATAAAGTCGTTATTTTTGTTTTCTTCGCGTACAAAAATGAATTCTCGTCGCTTCATTACGTTACGGTTGAACCACTGGTGGTAGATGGACTATTCTGACGATGTCTTTCATACTTTTCTGGACCCTGACAGTGTAATTTACTAGGCAGTCAATGAGACAAGTCACAAGCCTCCCGGTTTTCATCCAAAATATCTTAAATTGTGTTCCGAAGATGAACAAAGCTTTTACGGGTTTGGAACGACATGGGGGTAAGTGATTAATGACAACTGGTGGTAGATGGACTATTCTGACGATGTCTTTCATACTTTTCTGGACCCTGACAGTGTAATTTACTAGGCAGTCAATGAGACAAGTCACAAGCCTCCCGGTTTTCATCCAAAATATCTTAAATTGTGTTCCGAAGATGAACAAAGCTTTTACGGGTTTGGAACGACATGGCGGTAAGTGATTAATGACAAAATTTTCATTTTGGGGTGGAGTAACCCTTTAAGTTACCTGACTCTGCTACCGTTGAGATATCAACCCCCTGTTCAAAGGCCATGAAGCCCAAAACTGAAAAGATGGCAAAGCCAGATACAAAGCTGGTTCCACTGTTCAGCAGGCACAGGTAAACACAATCTCTATAAGCAGAAAGACAAAACCCATCACAGTAAATGTAATGTTCGACTGCATAATGACCTTCGTGAAGTTGGCCCCCCACCCAACGCAAAACGTCGGCAAAATAGTCTCAATCGGTTGTGCTCCGTTTGTGCTGGTTTGTGCTGTAAAAAATTGATTTTGTGCTGCTTTGGTTTTTTAAATATTAAAATAATATTTATAGGTCATTCTGAGGTCACTCAGCCTCCCAACATACTCCAAATTCACCCCAAATAGTCTCGTTTGTTTGTGCTTCGTTTGTGCTGGTTTGTGCAGGTAAAAGTTTCGTTTGTGCTGCTTCGGTTTTTAAGATATTAAAATAATATTTAATGTTCATTTTCTGAGGTCACTCAGCCCCCCACATGCTCCAAATTCACCCAAAACAGGCTCAATCGTTTGTGCTTCGTCTGTGCCTTAAAAAAATTTAGTTTGTGCTGCTTCGGTTTTTAAGATATTAAAATAATATTTAATGTTCATTTTCTGAGGTCACTCAGCCCCCCACATGCTCCAAATTCACCCCAAATAGTCTCGTTTGTTTGTGCTTCGTTTGTGCTGGTTTGTGCTGGTAAAAGTTTCGTTTGTGCTGCTTAGGTTTTTAAAATATTAGACATTGAATCATAGGCAATGACGTCACTCAGCCCCCCGACATGCTCCAAATTCACGAAAAATGGTCTTGTTTGTTTGTGCTTCGTTTGTGCTGGTTTGTGCTGTAAAAAAAATTGTTTGTGCTGCTTAGGTTTTTAAGATATTAAAATAATATTTAATGTCCATTTTCTGAGGTCACTCAGCCCCCCACATGCTTCAAAATTACCCCAAATAGTCTTGTTTGTTTGTGCTTCGTTTGTGCTGGTAATATTTTCGTTTTCGCTACTCGTTTTTAAAGATTTTTTCCTAGTCAACAGATTAGTCAACGCTGATGGCCATCTCCACAGTAGGCTAATGTACGTGCCTTTAATAGAGAAACGCACCTTTTCATATGAACCACAATTAGAGAAGATTTTTTTTTTTTTTAATTGGTTTGTTTAATAGTAGACAAGTAAAGATAACTAATTAAATCTAAGTAAGGTAAACTATTGGATTTTACAGTGAGGAAAGCACATCCAAAAATGACGGAGTAGCCTATTATAAGTTCTTTCTGCAGGAAAAAAAAATGGAGAGATTGCGCGGGCGCCTCCATATCATATAATACTATAATACTCCCACAAATACTTGAAATGCGCATATATAGCGATTTTATTATTCATATAAAAATAATAATAATAATACCTTGTGCGCAGAAACAAAAATAGGCCTATGTATATCAAGTCTTTATTTATTTTTTTTGTAAAGACAATGAAATAGGCCTAGTTTTTTTTTCCGTTTAATTGGTCTAATTGAACGAATATGGCTACTAACAATTAAGTGACTGTGACTATTTCATGTGATTTGGTTTGCCGTTTGAATTTTACCTTATTACTTCAACTGTATTATTAAAAAAAGACAGTAAAAACAAAAATACCGGTACAAACCAGCATAAACAAACGAGACTATTGGGGTAAATTTGGAGCATGTGGGGGGGGCTGAGTGACATCAAAATTATCATTAAATATTATTTTAATATCTATAAAACCGAAGCAGCACAAACAAAACTTTTACCTGCACAAACCAGCAGAAACGAAGCACAAACAAACGAGACTATTTGGGGTGAATTTGGAGTATGTTGGGGGACTGAGTGACCTCAGAAAATGAGCAATAAATATTATTTTAATATCGTAAAAATCTAAGCAGCACAAACAATTTTTTTTACAACACAAACCAGCACAAACGAAGCACAAACAAACAAGACCATTTTTCGTGAATTTGGAGCATGTGGGGGGGCTGAGTGACGTCATCGCCTATGATTCAATGTCTAATACTTTAAAAACCTAAGCAGCACAAACGAAACTTTTACATGCACAAACCAGCACAAACGAAGCACAAACAAACAAGACCATTTTTCGTGAATTTGGAGCATGTGGGGGGGCTGAGTGACGTCATCGCCTATGATTCAATGTCTAATACTTTAAAAACCTAAGCAGCACAAACGAAACTTTTACATGCACAAACCAGCACAAACGAAGCACAAACAAACAAGACCATTTTTCGTGAATTTGGAGCATGTGGGGGGGCTGAGTGACGTCATCGCCTATGATTCAATGTCTAATACTTTAAAAACCTAAGCAGCACAAACGAAACTTTTACATGCACAAACCAGCACAAACGAAGCACAAACAAACAAGACCATTTTTCGTGAATTTGGAGCATGTGGGGGGGCTGAGTGACGTCATCGCCTATGATTCAATGTCTAATACTTTAAAAACCTAAGCAGCACAAACGAAACTTTTACATGCACAAACCAGCACAAACGAAGCACAAACAAACAAGACCATTTTTCGTGAATTTGGAGCATGTGGGGGGGCTGAGTGACGTCATCGCCTATGATTCAATGTCTAATATTTTAAAAACCTAAGCAGCACAAACGAAACTTTTACATGCACAAACCAGCACAAACGAAGCACAAACAAACGAGACTATTTGGGGTGAATTTGGAGTATGTTGGGAGGCTGAGTGACCCCAGAATGACCTATAAATATTATTTTAATATCTAAAAAACCCAAAGCAGCACAAACAAAATTTTTTACAGCACAAACGGAGCACAAATGATTGAGACTATTTTGCCACCGTTTTGCGTTGGGTGGGGGGCCAACTTCACGGAGGTTTCCTCAGCTGGTTCTGTGGTTCACCATGAGCCGTGAGTCTTGCTTCATGTTTCAGTCTGTAGATCGTGAGTGATTGATTGTTCGGAGGGGTTCA
>NW_015552666.1:1361087-1365949 GCF_001515605.1 Sinocyclocheilus anshuiensis
AAAAGTCCTAGTTTTTTTTTCGTTTAATTGGTCTAATTGAACGAATATGGCTACTAACAATTAAGTGACTGCGACTATTTCATGTGATTTGGTTTGCCGTTTGAATTTATTACTTATTACTTCAACTGTATTGGTAAAAATGACAGTAAAAACAAAAATACCGGTACAAACCAGCATAAACAAACGAGACTATTGGGGTAAATTTGGAGCATGTGGGGGGGGCTGAGTGACATCAAAATTATCATTAAATATTATTTTAATATCTATAAAACCGAAGCAGCACAAACAAAACTTTTACCTGCACAAACCAGCAGAAACGAAGCACAAACAAACGAGACTATTTGGGGTGAATTTGGAGTATGTTGGGGGGCTGAGTGACCTCAGAAAATGAACATTAAATATTATTTTAATATCTTAAAAACCGAAGCAGCACAAACAAATTTTTTTACGGCACAAACGAAGCACAAATGATTGAGCCTTTTTTGGGTGAATTTGGAGCATGTGGGGGGGCTGGTGACGTCATCGCACATAATTCAATGTCTAATATTTTAAAAACCGAAGCAGCACAAACGAAACTTTTACCTGCACAAACCAGCACAAACGAAGCACAAACGATTGAGCCTGTTTTGGGTGAATTTGGAGCATGTGGGGGGGGCTGGTGACGTCATCGCCTATAATTCAATGTCTAATATTTTAAAAACCGAAGCAGCACAAACGAAACTTTTACCTGCACAAACCAGCACAAACGAAGCACAAACAAACGAGACTATTTGGGGGGAATTTGGAGGATGTTGGGAAGCTGAGTGACCCCAGAATGACCTATAAATATTATTTTAATATCTAAAAAACCAAAGCAGCACAAAATACATTTTTTACAGCACAAACGGAGCACAAACGATTGAGAATATTTTGCCGACGTTTTGCGTTGGGCGGGGGGCCAACTTCACGGAGGTTTTCCAAACATACATTTATGGATTTAAATGTAAATTTAATTGAATATGGTTTCTCGTGACATGGGTTCGCTCACTTGTAGCAGTTGTTGTTGTATTTATTGTAGCTTCCCAAAGCTGTAAGGCACCCAATGCAGAGAGCGTAAGAGTAAAATATTTGTGTTCCAGCATCCATCCACACCTGAAGGCAAGAGAGAGCAAGTTCTAACCAGTCCATTTGGTATTTAGCAATGCATGACACATGAAGGGTCTGGTCTGGTTCCACTCAGAAACATCCAAGTTATTGATCCAATGATTTGTTTTCACAGATTAATCATTATTTAGTGATTAGTTATTTCAAAAGCTTAATCAGTTGTACAAATAATTTTTACTAACTTGTGTTTATTATAAGATCCAAGTATGTTTGTGTGTCACTGGCTGATAAAATAATAGTCTTGTACCTTTATACTGGCACTGGATGCATCATCACATAAAATAAGTATTCACTAGACTATTACTGGTAAACCTGTAATTAATTTATTCCTCAACTGAAAATGAAAAAGGAAAAAGTTACAAAGTAAGCAAGTTAAATGAGTAACATTAGACTGGTCGTGTGATCTCAACCTTGTGGCCATTGTTAAAGGGGAAATAGTTTTTTTTAGGCCACTGATTTGACTGGTCTGATGGTCATGTGAGTGTACATCATTGTAAACAAAAGTAACGACCAAAGTACTATTCGTTTCTTTAGTTGCAAATGTCTTCTCAAGTGAAAAAATGCTTAATCGTCTCCTACCATCACCACTCATATGAGACGTAAGATTTGTTTACCTGTGGGTCTGCAAGGCGTGCTGGGTTTGGGTAGAGGTAGAAGGTGATGCCATCGATGGCTCCAGGCAACGTAATACCTCGAATCAGAAGCACCAGCAGCATAACATATGGAAATGTAGCAGTGAAATATACAACCTGAAAAATAAAGACAAGGACACTCCCGTTTTGAGATCCAGCATACCTGATTTAAATCTATATATATATATATATATATATATATATATATATATATATATATATATATATATATATATATATATATATATAAACACTATCAACTGGACTATGTCAATATCCATGACAATCAGCCCATGTGAGAACTGAGGTAACGTGCAGCCAGATGTCATCTGTATTAGATATACAACTCCACTGAGCTTTATATATATATACAGTATATATAAAATTTATATCTGATAAAAAAAATGTAAAAGTGCCTTTTCAATTGGTTCTCACCTTGCCTGTGGACTTCACTCCCTTCCACACACAGAAGTAGCAAATGATCCAGGCCAGCAGAAGACACAGAGCCAGTTCCCATCTCAAACTGCCCAGCTCATTCACACTTCCAGTTATATTCAATACTCGCCTCCTACAAAATACATTCTGTGTAATTCTCATAACTTTATTTCCAAATTCATGTATCAACAATAATGACACTTGAAAGTTATGCTTGCATTTAGTATTATTACACATTTGGCATTTCAACTGATTATACTAGCACTTTAAATTATTATAAATTAGATTTTAATATGGTCCCCTAAAGAAGGACATTTTGCGCACCATAGTAAATAATTAAAGCAGAGCATAACTGGAAAGTTTTATATTCACTACTTAACAGGACTTCTCTGTGACCTTTAAGGTTTAAATAATTTAATTATTACTTACTTTAAAATAAATAAATAAAGTGTGTGTGTGTGTGTGTGTGTGTGTGTGTGTATGCATGCATGCAGTGCTGGGTAGTAATAGATTAAGATTGATTATAATATGGATTATGTAATTAGATTACAAAAATTAAGTATTTGTAATTGCATTATATTACATTTTTAAATACTCATCAGACTACAGTTTCTTTATTTAATTTGTTATATGATTGCATATTATTCACAAATTGCAATAAATTATTCATAATTTATTGATTCTTCCTAATTCATCTTTTATATCTTTTCAGTATTCCTTTCTAAAATTGCCAGTTCCAGTTTTGCGTAGGGCACTATGAAATCCATTTTATTTTTTCCCAAATACATTTTTTTCCGTCTAAATTTTTCCCCTTGGCTGGTGTACTGACCCAAAGCAGTCTCCATAAGAAAAAGCGGAATGCCGCAGGCAAACAGAAAGACCATATATGGAATGAAAAACACTCCTAAAAAAATGGTGAAAATGAAATTAAAATGATAAAATGAATTGGTAAAATAAAAAAATGAAATGGTAAAATGAATTTTTAATAGAGCTCACACACAGTAATACAATACAAACATATACAAACCTCCTCCATTCTTGTAACACAGATATGGAAATCTCCACACATTTCCCAAACCAATGATTTGGCCAGCAACGGCTAAGATAAACTCCACTTTACTGGACCACTGGCCTCTTGCTCGGGTTTTAATGCCTGCGTCAATTCTTTCTGAATCTGAATAAGCCAGTTTAAACTGCAAATCTGGATCATGCTGCATTTCCATGTCACTACAAAGAAAGCAAACATCTGTCAAAACATTGATGGCAGAGAAGCACAAACAAAATTTAGAACAGACCAGTGATTAAAACATGTAAAGGTCAAAAACAGCAATGAGTCTTTGTCCAGTACCATCTGGTTGTTCCACAGCAGGGCCGTGCACAGGGGGGTGGCCCGGTGGCTAGAGCCACTGCCCCTTTGCCCTCATCGGCCGAGGTGCACCTCTCACCAGCCCCCACCCTCACCCCAGCTCAAAGCGTTCGGTTACCGCTCCGCTAAAGATCCGCTGATTCCGCTAATCCGCTCCGTGTTTTCCCGCCCGCGGCCGAGGTGCACCTCTCACCAGCCCCCACCCTCACCCCAGCTCAAAGCGTTCGGTTACCGCTCCGCTAAAGATCTGCTGATTCCGCTAATCCGCTCTGTGTTTTCCCGTGTGTTCGGCGTGTATTGTCATTACCTTGTTCTACTTTGTCTGCCCTTTTTGAGTTTGTTATTAAACTCTCTTCAATTGGAAGTTTATCTCCTCCTCTCCTCGTTTCACTCCTACGAACTGTGACAGAAACAAATCATATTTTATTAAAACCATATTAATAGTAGGCCTATAAATAGTGTAAAAATAATATAAATGTTCTAAATGAGTTGTTTATTTGTATATAATATAGATTAATGCTGTAAAATATTAAAATAAATGTCTAATATTTATAGGGGAGAGTGGGCTAAGATTAGCCAATTTTTACTTATGTGGTCCTCAAGGGAAAATGACGCAGAAATACAAAAATATCTATCCTATCCTAATGAAAGTATTCCTATCATTTTAAATGATCAGAATGTATCTATGACAAAGGGTTCTAAAAATATGGCTTCTTATAAAAAATAGGGTTCTCATGGCTCAGTTTGCCCCGGGTTAGGGGTAAGTTGACCCGGGACGTGTCAGTGGGTAAGATGCACCGTCTGGGTGTAAAATGACCATCTGGCCAAATCTGATTCAAACCCATGTGAAAACCCATGCCATGTTCCTTTTACAAACATATTTCATATTTCTTTTCATAAAGTTAACTTTAACAACATAAAACCAACCAAATGAAGTTTAAATTTCAGTATTTAATTGTTTGCATTTCTGAAACAATATGTTGAACACCAAAGTTGTAGCCTTTCTAAAAACAGACTAAACAGAGAGTTTGTTGGCCATTAGTGACTACAGGTGGAAAGATATATCTGATTATAATGTGATGAAAAGCATTTTCTGGTTCTATAATTCAGACTTAACTACAGTGCCTTATGGGGGGGTAAGTTAAAATGCTGACTCAATTTACCTCACAACTCACAACACACTTTGCCCCATAGCTGCCATTTTGGAAAAAATAGCTACTGTTGCTTACCAGTTCAGGCTAATATTTAGCTAAATGATTTGCATGGTTTTATATGTTGCTAAATCA
>NW_015552666.1:1368057-1368592 GCF_001515605.1 Sinocyclocheilus anshuiensis
ATAATGCGATGAAAAGCATTTTCTGGTTCTTATCAGAGAAGGATTTGGCAGACGTGTACACTGTCCCTATCAAAAACTACAAATAATATGTATATATGATAAACTAAACCAGTAATATCACATTAAAACACCAGTTTATAATTCAGAGATTTAACTTAACTACAGTGCCTTATGGGGGGGTAAGTTAAAATGCTGACTCAATTTACCTCACAACATTTGGCTCACTTTGCCCCATAGCTGCCATTTTGGAAAAAATAGCTACTGTTGCTTACCAGTTCAGGCTAATATTTAGCTAAATGATTTGCATGGTTTTATGTTGCTAAATCACCTATATGTATCATAAATATTTTTAGACCTGGATAAATTTGCTTTGTTGTAACAACCATTACATCTGTTATGCTAAAATTTTACTTTGACAAGCAAAAATGGTGCCTTCCATTCCCCCATGTGTTTCTCCTTTCCACAGTCTGGCAGAAATGATGGGTGGTTCCAAAAAATGTGGTCACATGACAGTAAAAGTGTACAGTTGCCAAGA
>NW_015552666.1:1368690-1380086 GCF_001515605.1 Sinocyclocheilus anshuiensis
TAGCTGCCATTTTGGAAAAAATAGCTACTGTTGCTTACCAGTTCAGGCTAATATTCAGCTAAATGATTTGCATGGTTTTATATGTTGCTAAATCACCAATATGTATCATAAATATTTTTAGACCTGGATAAATTTGCTTTGATGTAACAACCATTACACCTGTTATGCTAAAATTTTACTTTGACAAGCCAAAAACAGTTTTTAAAGTAAATGAGTGCCTTCCATTCCCCCCATGTGTTTCTCCTTTTCACAGTCTGGCAGAAATGATGGGTGGTTCCAAAATACATGTTCACATGACAGTAAAAGTGTACAGTTGCCAAGATACAGGGGGTGGATCAACTTACCCACTGGCTCAACTTACCCCACTCTCCACTACTTCCATTGAAGATGAGTCAGAAGCAGGCTCAGAGAGTGAGGGAGAGCCCACTCTTACCAAAACATCTACAATAAAGTCTGAAATTATTACAGAGCGTGCTGTCTTCTCTTTTAATTGTATATTTGTAATAATATATTTAGTACCCCTTTTTTGGTTTGGGCCACTGCCCCTCAAAATGTCTGTGCACGGCCCTGTTCCACAGGGTTCCCACTCTTTCATGGACACCAGATTCAAGTACTTTCAAGGACTTTTTAAAGCACCATTTATTTTATATCAAGCACCTATCAAATTCACACCCCAGCATATGTAGAGTCATGATAGACCAGTTACATTTACATTAAAAATTTAAGAGTAAAATTTAAGAGTAATAATAATGTTTTGAATGTGTAGCATAAACATAAATTCATACCGTTTTGAGCAGTCGTGTTCAAAGGAATTTAATGAAATCCATTGAAGTCAATACTGGTAATATTCAAATACAATTTCTCAATTATTGATAAAAATATATTTTCTTGCATCAAACTGGTTTTTACTGTAGTTCTTGTACAAGATTTAAATCTGAAAGTATTTCTCAATTTTTAAATGAATAAAAAGTGGTTAAATGTTGCAATAACATGATAAAACCTGTTAACATTAAAAATGTTCACTCAATAGAGACGTTACTCATTAATAAATAAACTGAAGTCAATTACTTTTTTTCATATTAACCTAAAGGAATGCAGCTGCTCAAACATGCAGCTGCCCAAAACTTCAGTATTTTTTAAAAATATTTCATGAACATTTTAAACCTTGTACGTGCAAATCTGCAAAAAAGAAAAGAAAAAAAGAAAAGAAATAAAAAATAGGACTTTCTATTTGCTTTTAAACTGTAAACGCTTTTCACGAAGATAAACCATGCCATTCAAAAACTGCCCAAAACAGTGCAATGACCATATCCCAAATATCAAAACTCAAAATATGTTATTTCCATACCTAAAATACATATTTTACGGTCACTGTTATGTACGTACACTGATCATAAAAACAGCTCAAAGGTTTCCTCCCAGTGGCCTTTCTTCACAAAACTTCACATCTAGTACAGTTTTATCATAAGTAGAATGCAAAATGTTGTAATACAAGCATTTCAGTCAAAAGTAATTTATGCAGTATTTCAAACCTTTAACCCATGGGGGAAATAAACCCACAGCAACAGTTTTAAAAGTAGCCCAATTCTATGAAAAAAAACAAGGACTTGACAACCCTGCATCCAACACGAGCTGCAGGAGTCAGATTTGACTAGGTCGAGAGAGATGACTGACAATGCTGGAGGATTTGCTGCTCAACAGATCCTGAGCTCATTGACAAATATCTGATCTTGTAAGATGTGCTCCCTTTACACAAAATGCGATTGGTCGCGAAATCGTGAAAGTAAACTGCGAGCGCTCATTCAAATGCGATTTCAACACCTCACATATTAATAGAGGCTCCCTGATATGCAAAAATTATATAAAATATTAGAATGTTTGCGGGAGCGGGCAATAATGGTCAGAAATTCAGCAGGAGCGGGCTTAAGAAAACAGTCCCGCGCAGGGCTCTAGGCTGCGCATCAACACACACGTAGGGCTGTGCGATATTGAAAAAAAATGCGATACGTGATACCTTGTTAAAAAATGCGATATTCGATATGCGATACGATATTGCTTAAAGTGTGAAAAATCTATTTAAATTATATTTTAAAATATTTTAAAATGAAAATTATATAACCAATTTGTTTCACATTCTTTCTTGGAAAAGAAAGAATCACTACAACTTCTGAAAGTGACCAGCAGTGTTTTAGCAGTACATAAAAAGTAATGTCACAAATCAGAAAATGTCATTTTAACATCAATGTGAATGACAAAAAAAATTAATGACACTAATTTTATATCATTGTGACTTTGCTTTCCATACACTTTAAGTACTTCTTCATATACCACAGCAAAAACTATAGTCTGAGAAAGTTCAAACATGATTAAAGGCAAGTTTGCACTTAACTCTTTTTAACGTCAAGCAATTCTCTGCTATATGCGAACTAAAACTTTGACCTTTTGCAACGTTTTGATTTAAGTATTATTAAAATGATTCAGATATCGCACACCGTTGTGATATGCATATCACAATATTTACATTTGCGATATTTCGATATATCGTGCAGCCCTAATGAAAATCTATTGACATTTTCGTCAACGAATAAAAACTCAACAAAAATGTTAGGGAGGGACAGGGACGATTTGGGAAGAGATTATATGCATACACATGAACTGTATCATAGCCTATATATCAGGCGGGACATAAGTAGAGGTGTGCGATATTGACAAAAAATTATATCTCGATATTTTATGGGAGCTAGTTAGTTCCAACAATATAAAAATTTATACTGTTGATAAACAATATAAAATCAGACGTCACATAGGGCTAAATGCGTAGCATTTTAATAAAACTGTTAACGTTACGGCAGTGGGGAATATGAACGTGCATGAGTTATTTTATTTAATCTGTGTTATTTTACTGTTTCGTTTTTTTTTCGTATACCTAAAACATAGAGACACTGATGTTGATGTGTCTGCATTCAAGCATTTCAGTGGGCTTAAATAGATCACCCTTTACAGCAGATTTAGTTCACAAACAACTGACATTTAGTTCACAAACAGCTGACAGTTTTGACCTAAATATGATTTTCAGTTACAATAATTAATCCTAAAATTCGACATTAGTAACCTTTAGCAGCATCAGTTGCGCGCGCGCGCTCACAAGATCTCCCGGTTCTTACTTGTGAATTCAGTTCACTGGAGACTCGCACTAAACGGTTCATTTGAAACAGTGAGTTGTCAACTCGAGAACAGCTGCAATCGGATCATTCTAATTCGTGAATGAATCGTTTGGTGCAATTTGCGAACCGATTTAAAAGGTTAATTGAAAAGAATCAGTTAACATACTGTTAATAAGACAGACTGCAGAGTACATATATCAAATCTAAAAGTATTTTTTATTGTTTTTAAGTCTTGAGTGGTAATGTTCTCAATAATAATTTGTTGGTATAATTAAAAAATATATATATATTTTTTTAAAACTTTTATTAAATGTAGACGGCAATGAGTACATGTTATTTACGCAACTCCTCAGAGCTGAAATAATCTTGTGTCTCCAAAACAGGAGGCACTGCAGGGTTCTTAGTCACATTCCCTTCTCTGCCCTCATTTTTTGTGCGGTGACACTTATAATATGTGAAAAAAAATTAAACAGGCCGCTACATTCTCTTAATGATCCCATTGTCACCTGGGGGCCAGTGGACCCCATGGAGAAGATATATAAAACAAAAAGAACTTACATTTTCAAGACATTTCTCACTATTAACTAACTTTTGAAATAATCAACTGTTAAGCTAATATAATGTCACATTAGCAGTTAATGATCTTAAAGTTATGATAAAGTAATGCTTTCTTTATACAGCCAAATGTTCATGTGGATGAAATGTTCATGGTGAAAAAAGGTGGAAAAACACAAGAAAAGTCCTGACAGCCAGTGATAAACACATATGGCATAATATCATTGTGTTCAATATCATTGCAACTTCTATGTGAAAGGTATTTCTCTAAATAAATCCAAAAATACATTAAAGATGCAATTTAAACAAACAAACAAAACAAAACAAAAAAAGCCTTCTATGAAGAGTCTTTTTTCTTTTTTTTTATATATTTTTAGGTGGTGTAACTGTCTGGACATATATAAAAAAAAGTCTCATTAAAAGGTTGTAATGTTGGTATTTGGCTTATTATTTATTTAAGAAAATAAACAGCAAAACAATTTTGTTTTAAAATATTACTTTAAAAAAGTCTGCCAAGTTAAAGTCAGAAACACAATTTTTTTGTCATGTGACAAAAGAGGACCCCTTCAGACCCTCAGGACTGTGTCAAGGTCATTTATTATTATTATTATTATTATTATTATTATTATTTCACCGTGTCTACACCAGACGCGACAGTTGTCGTGTCGCACCGCGCCGCGCCGCAACAGCTAAAGTCTGTCTACACTGGACGCAACAAAGCGACGGTTGAAAATCATTTGAAATTTGTGTCAGTAGGTCATAAATAGAACGCAGCAGCAGTTTACTGTCGGGAATTTGTCGCACCGCATCCAGTGTAGACAGCCAGGGCCGTTTCTAGCCAATTTGACGCCCTAGGCGAAATCCCTATTGCCCCCCCCAATTATATATATACATATATAATCATTGTGTTGCCACTAGATGCTGTATAAGCCCTATGTAACGATCTCTAGTAGCTAAGACATTGCACATGATTTACACATAAATCACACATAAATTAATTTGATTACATTTGGATTTGGATGCATGTTTAGATATTATCAATGGCTACTTTTTTGTCTTTATCTGTGTTTTGGTCAATTTTTTTGTTGTTGTTTCTTGAAACATTGATTTAAAGTGTCAGTTATCGACACCTCCGTAAGGATGCATTTAACTGGACAAAGCGGTTTAATAAAGGATATATTGATCTCGTGAATTAGTGAATTTTACTATACAAATATTTTTTCATCGGATGTTAAAGTTTATATTGGAATATTACATGACACGCTGATCATTTAACAATGCATTGGCGCAAAAAACGCACACCTTTTGGACAAATCTCGCAACATGATTTATCAAGTGCCACAAATACTGCCTAAACAAAATACTGATTTTGTGCACTTTATTTACTGTACCAATATTTTAAATTGGCCTTTGAACTTAGCTTTATTGCATGGCAAAAAAAAGTGTTACCTTGCCAAAGCACTGACAGAGCCCACTGACTGATCTAATGGCGTTGTTGAGCGCTCCAAATGCAAACTTTAAATGCAACAATCAGGCAGCAATTGACAGCACTCTGATCCAGTGGCATACAGGCATCGTCAGATTGACAGTACTCTAGCCCAATAATGGGGGATCCAGTGGGGGCGGCAGTCATATTTCAGGGTGACTGTGCCACTCTTTATCACAACCCTGCTAAAAGCGCCAGTACGTGTGCTCATTGGCGCCCCTTCAGCTGGTGGCCCCTAGGCGACCGCCTAGCTCGCCTATGCCTAGAAACGGCCCTGTAGACAGCATAATAGGTTCTATTGTATTTTGTCGCGTCCGTGTAGACACGGTGTTAGACAGGTCAAATGGAACAACATTAAGAAAATATCTTCTTGTGCGTGACTAAAATTTTAAAATAAATATAAAAAACCATGATATTTATAAAAAATATTTTTCTATTTAGATATATTTTGATAATTCAAATAAAAAAACTCAAAACTTTCAGAATTTGTAGAAAATTGTAGAAAATGAAATAACTGTTTTTTTTTTAATCTATGAAACCAACATGAATACAAATATTACATTGCTGTGAGCTTGGCACTTGTGTTTTAAACTACATTTTAAAACGATATCTCCTTTTCATCTTGGAAATTCTTATTTGCTATTGACTCATACAATATTTTCATTTTATTTTATTGTGACAGGTGGCATGTTGACTAGGGTGAGGCAGGTCATACGTTCTCATTTATTAAATAACCTGCCTGTCCATGCTTAATTATAACCACAAACAGCACTTGATGCAACCCTGACGCACGCACTAGGCTATTTATCGTCACGGAGCAGAGACAGCTTGTCCCTGATGATCTGAACATAGAGAAGGAGGAAACTCACTCAGTTATTGCGCTTGTGTTCATGCCGTTTGGCCTACATTCAGCAGCCGAACACTAGTGCTATTCAAACCCACGCTGAGGAGGAGACGCCGGGTGCAAAGTGAAATACTTCTAAAAACAAAAGCCAAATAGAAAACAGTTCAACTACGCAAGTAATCCCAGCGCTAAATTGAACCTCTTCAATAAATTAGAAAGCACTGAAAACATGCAGACCGATAACGAACAGCTATAGAGCTGTTACCTGATGCAGGCGACGATCGGTCAAAAGTTCAGGAAGTCTACCGCATTTACCTTGGCCATGAAGTTAGTCTTAATTCAGTGTGATTCAGTTGTTATAATACAGTCGCTGAAGCCCACCCCTCTCATACTCTCCACCTCTCGTAAGGGGAAACGAGTCCATACAGAACCAAGAGTGTAGAATCACATGTGAATGTGTGTGTGTGTGTGTGTGTGTCTTAACTCAAGGCGGGGCTTATAGTTCAACAGCTTGTATAGCAATGACAGCATGTTTCTAAATATGTCCATCTTTCCATTTTAATTGCCAAATTGCTAAATATCTGTTAGTTACATTAAATCAAAAGGTTTACTCCTCTCTTAACACGAGTAAACAACCCTGTTTTATAATCTGTTATTATTTTCATTAATGTATAGGCCTACAGTATTCAGTCAGCAATAATTAGGCAATATCATACGAGCACGACTGTGCTCTATATATTTTTTGTTTATTACTTTTCCGCAAACGGAAATAGTTGCAAAAGAAGCAAAGCATCAAACTTTTGGTCACCAAGCAACGCCGACCTTCATCCGGTCTGGAGCAGGGTGTGTGAATGGAACGGAGCGAATGATTTCCCCTCCCCTCTCAAAACGTAATCAGTCGGCTGTAGTTCCACTCCGGGTTTTTCATTTTTTCATCACTACAGGAACCTGCTCCTACAAGTGTCGACTCGTGTCTAGTTAGTAAACCTGGGGCAAGTTCAAGCTCAAACCGGTGTGCACCGTTTTGCTACGGTTTCCGGTTTGAACGACATGTTTCCTGGAAACGGTGTGCAACGGGGTTTGAGATGCGTTTTCTCTTGTTTGGTGGGTGTGTCAAACATGTCAGCCCAATCAGCAGCAACATGTATGTAAACCACGTGGTATTAAAGAGACAGCTCGCACAATGTAAATAACATAAAAAATAAATTCACAAGAGCAAGTATATTGTTTGCACATGTTTATTTACATTAAAGGCAAAATAACTGAAATAATAAGAGCACATGTATAGATCTGGAACTTCTTTAAGTCTGTCTAAATATCATTTAGTAATTGCAATGTCTTCTGGTCCATATCCTTTCCTTATGAAGGTGTGCTAGACACTGATTAATGTAACATAAAAATACTATACATATTTATATATTTTGCTATTGTATTATGGAGTGACACTTTCATAAACTTGATTGGGATGTTCTCTTTTATTGTGGACGGCAAGGGCAATGACTGTACCATCGAGCGTATTTTGCAGTATTAAACACGTATTTATACCGATTTCATCAGGCTCCGAAAATTCTTCAAAAAAAACCCCCACAAAGAATGGCCTTCTCAGCTGCCATAGTTGCAACTCTTGCGTCATCAGAACAGGTTGTTCAACGCACCACCGTTTCCGTTTAAAAAACGTTTTGCACCGTTTTTGTCGGGGCTGAAAGCAGCCCTGGTTCCGCGCCGATAGTGGTAGTACAGATAGATGCCTTGCCTAATCAATCTTACACACAAGCAATACATCTGTAATACAATCATACAAATAATCAATACACCTCTGAAAGCAATGCATGTCTCTTGCTCGCAACTCGTCATTGTTCTTTCCTTCTTCCAGAGATAAAACCTCTGCCCCTTACTTTTGTGTGTCATCGTCATACTGTTAAAGGTATGCATGCATATGTAACCACACATACAGTTTTTTTTTCAAACTTTCACAACCTATCAAGCCGGTGTTCTGTCGATTTTGTGCTACCCTGTCAGATTTTGCTACCTCCCATTAAAACAGTGGGCAGTAGCCTACAATTCGACAAGGAAAATGCTACCTGTAAAATTATAGTTTATTAACGTCTACACCTACCACAACCCTAAACCTACCCTTACAGTAATGCAAATACAGTAATTATGTGTTATGTTTGCGGTTGTAGCTAGAAGGGATACAGTTACAGGCAGTGTTGGGGGTAACGCATTACAAGTAACGCGAGTTACGTAATCAGATTACTTAACGCATTACTTTTTTAATTTACAAGAAAATATCTGAGATACTGCATTGCATATAATAGGAAAAAATGAGTCAGATAGCTGCAGTTACTGTGGAATAACAGAAACAGTTGAACATGTGCTCTTACATTGTGAGGCATATAATAGACAAAGAAAGCAACTTGTTGAAAAACGAAGAGGTATGGAAATCAATGACATTTCAGTTATGAATATATTTCAGAATGCACAGAAACATCTAAGGGTTTATGGTTTTCTTCTAAAATATCTGAGAGATACAGATTTGATGAGAAGAATTTAGTATTTTTATTTTAGATTTTTTTTAAATATTTGTAGTATATAATATGTTCGTTCATCGAGGCCTCACACTCCATCCCAGTAGGTGGCGGAAATGCACCTTAAGCTGGTTTGCCAACCGCCATTAAACACAAAAGAAGAAGAAGAAGAAGAAGAAGAAGTTAGCGATAAACAGAACTTTTAATGTGTTTTACAGTAGCATATACGCCTGCGCGGATGTAGCAGTATGAGGGTTACCATCTAGACACGTCTAAGTGGAATTTGTTTGTAGAAACATGTTGGTTGCGCTTGAATCTTGTAATTTAATTAATTGAATTTAATTACCATTTAAATGATCTAATTTAATTAGTAATTCAGTTAGAGTTTTTCTGCACAAATTTATTTTTACGCAGGAGTTCGTCTTTAAACTATAGAGACAACGTGAGTCAGTGTATGTTTGAAAATAAAGAGCAAATAAGCGAAGTCAAACACATTTACAGTCGAATTTCGAGAGATATCTAGCTATTGAATTTCGATGGGAAAAAGCAATTCTCGTAGTCTACCACAAGAGATCACTGTTGATTTTGTAAATGGCGTTTCCACAAACCGCAATGTTTTGAAAGTAGCCTACTGCGTGATAGTGGACAAAATGACAGATTTTTTTTTTTTTTTTTTTTTTTTTTTTTTTTTTTTTTTTTTTTTTTTCAACAAATTTTCTTTTTTTTTTTTTTTTTTTTTTTTTTTTTTACCAACAACAATTCTGCTCCTCCTTATATCTCTCTCCTTAAACATTGTGAAAAATGCAATTGATTGTGATCAGTATTCCAGCATCTGTAGGCTATTCCACCTAGATTTATGTAGGCCTAATTTGTTTCATTTAGCTGAGTTCTACAAGCACTCACTTAATTGAGTAGATCTGGAGGATTATGAGAGGAGAATGTCATATGGACTGTGCAGCAATTACACATTGCTTAGTGAAGCACAAACAGAACACATTCGATACAGGTATTTCAGCATTCTTTCTTTCCTGAAGGCATTTGACAATGCAAATGGCATGGTGTCCAGTTACTCAATGTCCAACTTTAGAGAGAACTGTGCTGAACTTATTGCAAAATTGTCAGACAGGCTCAAAGATGGAGAAAGATATAGAAATAACCAAAGAGAGTAGGGTGAGAGAAAGAAACCCATTGGTTGTCAGTTGCTCCACTGATAAGACATTTCTGTTTTATCTCTGAAAAAACCTGCTATAAACGGGGGCGCACAAAACCCAAACACAAGTTCTGATCATGGCATGGTCTTGTTTACAACCTTTGTAAAGCAGAGAATAATAAACAGTCTTAGACCATCAGCTCAGGACCAGCAGTCCTTGTTCAGGAGCTCTTGAAGCCGGTTTGGCCACTCCTCGGGCATTCTCTTTGAGGACATTACTTTGAACTGCTAAGCTAGATACAGGCACTGCATGAAAGAGACAAACAAGAAGGATTCTTCTAAATCAAAGGTATATTTTTATTACTCTTTTGTCGCATTACATAACACTTTCTTGTAGTGAAACAGCAGATGTACTGTAGTTTTCAAAAAATTAAATAAAATGAAATAAATGAAAACAGGCAAGGTTTCAGCTGTGCTCGAAGTAAAACCATGCTCAACAGGTAAGCACTTTACTTATGAATTTTCATCCGATTTCTTTTTAAACATGCATCAGCTACCATCATCTGTAAGTCAGTTGTAAGTTTGCGTTGATTTTCTTTATAATATAATTTTTTTTTTTATTAAGATAAGAATGACATGTAACCTTTCAGGGTTTTAATGATCTGTTTGTGGTGACAGGTGTATTTCTGAATATATATATATATATATAGCATACTAATTTAACATTAATAACTTGACTTAAATTAATTAACTGTAATTACAGTAGAAATGTGGAGGTGCAAATTTCTTTTTTACTTCAGTATCATGCAAGGTAGTATGTGCAATTTTAAGGCTGCTGAGAATAATAAATAGGAAACATGTAGCCAAAACAATACATTTATAGGTATATAGGTATAAGATCCAAATGTGGAAATATATACCAATAGACAACAACTGCTCTATCATTAGTTTGTTGAGAGGTAAAAGCACGTGAAAAAACACATGCAATCATGCGCAGCTGTTTGCAGAGTCTATTGATATTATCATTTCCTACAGATGAGCTCATGGGGCCCATCTACCCCAAACACATATAAGCCCCGTTCTTCATTATGCCTTAAATGTATGTTACATGACAACTATATTTGTGTATATAATATATGTTTATCAACAACCCATTATTAGCATCATGGAGCATAGCTCAAGGCCAGGGGTGAAGTTAAACCGCATGAATGGTGCCCTAGTACAGGCCAGACCTAAACCCCAGGCAAGAGAGCAGTGGGCTAATAAGCTGGAGTTTCTCTTGGCGGTGGCAGGGCACATCATTGGCCTGGGAAATGTGTGGAGGTTTCCTTACTTGTGCTACAAGAATGGAGGAGGTGAGTGCAAATTTATATTCAATTTTGTTTTATGGTGTTTAAGTTCCTGAGTTAACATAGGTTCTTAATATAAAATAATATTGTATCTTAAAAAAGTTCCAAAGACTCATACACAGAAGATAAAAATCTGTGGTAGTTTTTTATCATTTAAATATTTTGGGATATAAGTCTGAGTGTCTAAGGGCTTGAGATCAGTGCCAATCATTCTGTGTTTTTGACAAGAACCTCAGTGGTATGAATACATAAAAAGTATGTTCTCTTTTAAGATAAAGAACGACATGATATACATACATGCATGCATATATATATATATA
>NW_015552667.1:0-1822 GCF_001515605.1 Sinocyclocheilus anshuiensis
GCAATTACATGATTACACACCACTGACATCTCATACCGTTTACACAATCGTAAATCACTGGCTTTTGACCAGCGACGCACAAGCCAGCACTAATTTAAATACCTCACACATCTAATCATACAAATAACCAACAAATTAAACGTTAACACTCTTCAAACGGATAACATTCAATAAAAAAGACCTACCAGAGATTGTTCTTCCAGCGACAGACAACCACCTGCGCGCCAAACAATTGAAACGCAACTCATCTACTGATCGGAAGTGCGTATTTAAAGGGAGATCCTGCATACCATCATAGGTACAACAGCGCCTCCTAGTGGCTTGGCTACATTAGGGTGAGAGAAGAAACTATAATGAGCTGCTTGATTTGTCTTCTGGAGATCTGCACAGAGGAGGAATAAAACCCATCGTACGACTGATCTTAATATTACGGTCTGTTTCCCAAAAGCTTCGTATTTTAAAGGGTTAGTTCACCCAAAAATTCTGTCATTGATTAGCTACTCACCCTCGTGCTGTTCCAAACCCGTAAGACCTTCGTTGCTGTCTATGGGAGGGTCAGAGAGCCCTCAGATTTCATCAAAAATATCTTAAATTGTGTTCCGAAGATGAACGAAGGTCTTACGGGGTTGGAACAACACGAGGGTGAGTAATTAATGACATCATTTTCATTTTTGGCTGAACTAACCCTTTAAGTAGCACTTGAAAATCATCGTAGATCTACGAGTGCTCTGGAGTAATCATAAAGCCTCAGTGCATCGTAAGAAGACAGATTTATGCGGTCACCTGCAGGACAATCGGCAGATTACACCTTTACCTTTATTCAAGTGCAATGTGATTATAATATAAGGATATGATTGTACTTTATTGTACACTTTATTACTCGTTTTTTGTTGTTGTTTTTTTTTTTAATAAATGTATAAATGAGATAATTAAAAGGGCAGAAAAAATAGAAATACACATCTAAATTAAATGACAAATTAAATGAAAAAAATGAATAAAATAAATAATAGTAATATAGGAAATATGCTTCAAAGACTGGGGGGAAAAAATCTGTCAATGTATATATATATGTATATATATGTAAAGTATATAATATAATATAATATAATATAATATAATATAATATAATATATTAAGTAAAAGGGCAGAAAAAATAGAAATACACATCTAAATTAAATGACAAATTAAATGAAAAAAATGAATAAAATAAATAATAGTAATATAGGAAATATGCTTCAAAGACTGGGGGGAAAAAATCTGTCAATGTATATATATATGTATATATATGTAAAGTATATAATATAATATAATATAATATAATATAATATAATATAATATATTAAGTTGTAAAACTGAATAATTCTCAGCCACAGTCTGGATGAAAATGGGGAAATAAATAAATAAATAAATAAATAAAATGAGCAACCAAGTGTAATAAATGACCACATTTTTTTTTCTAACTACTTTGGTAATGGTGATGTTTACATTTAAAGTAGTTGTAAGCACGTTGTTTTATTATCTGTCCTGACAGTGATTGTTTTTTATTTAATGAATAAATAGGATAAGCAAAAATCACAAACTGTTTCTTTGCATTTATTTTACACTTATTGTCAGTATTGGGATAACGTGGGTAGGGAACTTTTTACTGTGTGTATGGATGACTATCAGCCACTACCGAAAACCATTTTTGACCCAGGAAAAACCATATGATCTGCACCTGCATACCCTGCATACACAGACGCTATGCCACTGGCTGGGACCACACTACAGACTAGCAGAAACATTCTGCCAAACCACAAAAAAAAAAAAACAACAACTCCCA
>NW_015552667.1:5039-7212 GCF_001515605.1 Sinocyclocheilus anshuiensis
TTTCAGCTCCGCTGCTGCATTGAGCTGAAACAAATAAGTGGAAGAGCTCACTGTGTTTCAGAGTATTTCTTATTGCAAGCTATAACAGTGAGCAGGCGGTTTTTTCCCCTCTCTCTCTCTACTGCTGCGCTGCACTAATGCAGACACGTTCAGTTGATTTGGAGCTTATGCTTCCATCTCGTGTTCGTGTACTGTTTTTAGACGCAGACTCTTGAGGAGTCGTGCAGCAGAAGTTATTTGTGCACTATGTGTTTGGTGCTTCGAGCTACCAAGCATTAGTCTGCCCGACTAATTACTATTTCTTTCAGCTCCGCTGCTGCATTGAGCTGAAACAAATAAGTGGAAGAGCTCATGTGTTTCAGAGTACTTCTTATAGCAAGCTATAACAGTGAGTAGGCGGGCTTCCCCCTCTCTCTTTAATGTTACCAGCTGCGCTGTACTAACGCAGACACGTTCATTTGATTTGGCGCTTATGCTTCCAACTCTTTGTTCATGTACTCTTTTTAGACGCAGACTCTGAGGAGTCCTGCAGCAGATGTTTGTGGTGCACTATGAGTTGGCGCTTCGAGCTACCAAGCATTAGTTGCCCGACTGCTTATTTAAGCTCTGTTGCTGCGTCGAGCTGAAACAAGTGGAAGAACTCACGTGTTTCTGAGTATTCTTATAGCAAGCTGTAACAGTGAGTAGGCGGGTTTCCCCCAATCTCTTTAACGTTACCAGCTGCGCTGTACTAATGCAGACACGTTCATTTGATTTTGCGCTTATGCGTCCAACTCTTGTTCGTGTACTTTTTAGACGCAGACTCTGAGGAGTCCTGCAGCAGATATTTTGTTGTGCACCATGGTCTTGGCGCTTCATGCTACCGAGCGTTGGTCTGCCCGAGTAATATAATATTTCTTTCAGCTCTGCTGCTGCGTTGAGCTGAAACATTAAGTGGCAAGCGGTTTTAACATTAATGCTATTATGGCTCAGGTTGTAGAGTTGAGCAGACCGGTTTTCCTATCTCTCTGTCTCTCTCTACTTCCGCGCTACACTAATGCAGACACGTGCATTGAATTGGTGCTTACGCTTCCAGCTCTTATTTCGTGTACTGCTTTTAGGAACAGACTCTAGGAGTCCTGCAGCGGGTGTTTGTCATACATTATGGTCTTGGCGCTTCATGCTACCAAGCCTTAATCTGCCGGCTGTTATTTTTTCTTTCAGCTCCGCTGATGCTTTTTGCTGGAACAAATCAGTGGGCACGCTCACATATCTAGAGTAAATTCCTATGGCAAGCTGTTTTACACCTAATGCCATAGTGACTCGGGCTGCAGAGTGAGCAGGGTTTTTCCTGTCTCTACTCCTGCACTGCATTAATTAAGGCACGTACATTGATTTGGCGCTTACGCTTCCAACTCTTGTTCATGTGACTGTTTTTAAGCACGGACTCCACAGCTGACATTTGCCGTGCGCTATGGTTTTTGGCGCTTCATGCTACCAAACACTAGTCTGCCCGGCTAATAATTATTATTCTTTCAGCTCCACTGCTGTTTTGAGCTGGAACAAATAGTGGACTCTGTGCTATGAGGAAGTCCTCTAAGAAATCTAATCCTGTCCGGATATGTCTTCATCCAGATTTATCACTTAATTGTTTGGTGATCCGATTCTTCAACCGCTCACTCCACTTTGATCATGGATATAAGCCAATAACGAAATCAATAAGAAGATGCCGATCACGGAAACTAATAGCAGAGTTAGGTTAGAATAGTCGTATTGCAGTTTTCTCGATTGTTAACATAGCTATAACAGATTTTAATTGGCACTTTTTTCCCCAAACCATTAATTCAGTTTTCAAAACAAAGACACATTTCTCAAAAATGTTAACAATGAGTAAGTTAAACATTAGGTAGCAAAACTGATGACACACCAATCAGAATCTCTGCATCCTAACAACGGAGAGAGAGGAGAGAGCTGAGCCAATCATCTGAGAAGGGTCTGGCTGCAGCCTCGCACCTGCACTCTCAGGCGTGTGCACTCTCAGACACTTGCACTTCCGCTAGCGATGTCACTTGCAGTCTTTATTTTTTTTTTATTTTGTTCTATTTATTGATTACTTTTTGTTTGAATCTCTCAACATTTTACAACAGTAGCCAGGTGGTGAAGACAAGACAAAAGAAACTAAATTACGAAGTCA
>NW_015552667.1:7222-17862 GCF_001515605.1 Sinocyclocheilus anshuiensis
TAACATTCTAGCAGACATTATACCAACAAAGCACAATTTAACTTAAAATGAATAAGTTAGTAAAATAATTTTTATTGGTAATTTTTGAGACCCCCTTCTTGAATCAGGCATGTATTTTTTTACTGTACAAATAAATGCAGCCTTGCTGCTGAGAAGAGACTTCTTTTAAAACATTAGAAAATATTTAAAACATTTACAGATCCTATGTGTGAATGTTATAATACATGTATTAACAGAGCTATTGAAATGATTATAATGATTATTAATATTGTCTTACTTTTTATTTTATTTTACAGAACAAATTACAATACTAACATTTATGAATGTTGATGGAGTTCTTGCTCTTTCTCAACTTTTATTTTGGCGGAAACACTCAGGAAGACCTCAGCGCTTCTTTTTGTTGACAACAGCAGATTTATAAACGAGTCTCATTACGAATACGTCACACGTATCACATTGTGACTTGCCTTGTAAAAAAAAAACATAGAAATGTGAGTGAGCAACTGACGAGTAGCTTAAACCAATTTGTCGAATAAAACAAAATTAGAAATAATTATTTCTGTTTGCTTTGTTACTTTTCTTTGTATATTTGCTTTTTTTTTACACATTTATTTCTAATTATGGCAGGTTTGGCATTCCATACAATACGGAAATCGAACTCGGGTCGCCGTGAGCGCAGTTGCGTTGTATGTCGACGCACTAACCACGAGGCTATTATTGGCACCGGCCAGAAATGATTCAGTTCAATAACGAATTGTTTTTACATTTGTTTGTGACTCAGATAATTACTGCTTCTCAGCTAACTCAGAAGTCCTCTAAGAAATCTAATCCTGTCCGGATATGTCTTCATCCAGATTTATCACTTAATTGTTTGGTGATCCGATTCTTCAACCGCTCACTCCACTTTGATCATGGATATAAGCCAATAACGAAATCAATAAGAAGATGCCGATCACGGAAACTAATAGCAGAGTTAGGTTAGAATAGTCGTATTGCAGTTTTCTCGATTGTTAACATAGCTATAACAGATTTTAATTGGCACTTTTTTCCCCAAACCATTAATTCAGTTTTCAAAACAAAGACACATTTCTCAAAAATGTTAACAATGAGTAAGTTAAACATTAGTTAGCAAAACTGATGACACACCAATCAGAATCTCTGCATCCTAACAGTGGAGAGAGGAGAGAACTGAGCCAATCATGATCTACAGGGGTGTTATACTTACACATACAGTATAATTACAGTACAGTACCAGTACATTAGATAATGGAAATTTCACTATTCTATAGGGATGCACCGAAATGAAAATTCTTGGCCGAAGCCAAACAAAATGACAAACTGGGCCGAAGGCAGAATACCAAACATGGTTTTTCGGAAGTTTTTCCCCATGTATTTTGCCAACTTTTTTCACCATTGCACAAATTAAATACCCAAAATGTGTTTTTTACTGTTTTGTCTTGCTTTTCAAAGAAAAAATCAATTACAAAACAACAATCCAACATTCTAGCAGACATTATACCAACAAAGCACAATTTAACTTAAAATTAATAAGTTAGTAAAATTATGTTTTTTTGGCCATCAGACCCTCTTCTTGAATCAGGCATGTATTTTTACTGTACAATTAAAAGCAGCCTTGCTGAGCAGAAGAGCCTTCTTTTAAAACATTAGAAAATATTACAGATCCTATGTGTGAATGTTATAATACATGTATTAACAGAGCTATTGAAATGATTATTATTATCATTAATATTGTCTTACTTTTTATTTTATTTTACAGAACAAATTACAATACTAACATTTATGAATGTTGATGGAGTTCTTGCTCTTTCTCAACTTTTATTTTGGCGGAAACACTCAGGAAGACCTCAGCGCTTCTTTTTGTTGACAACAGCAGATTTATAAACGAGTCTCATTACGAATACGTCACACGTATCACATTGTGACTTGCCTTGTAAAAAAAAAACATAGAAATGTGAGTGAGCAACTGACGAGTAGCTTAAACCAATTTGTCGAATAAAGCACTCTTTCTACTAAACCTTAAAGGGGTCCTATTATGCTCTTTTACAAAGTCTTGATTTTGTTTTGGGGGTGTACTAGAACATGCTCTCATGCTTGGTGGTTCGAAAAACTTATTATTTTTCACATAATTTACATTATTAAAATACCTTTCTCCCCATCCTGGCACAAACGGCTCGATTAGTTCCGGCTTTGATGAAGGTTCGCCTTCTGAAAAACAAAATGTGTTGTGATTGGTTAGCTGTCCCAGTGCGTTGTGATTGGCGAACAGCTTAGACGGTGTTTCAGTACTGCCACGCCCCTTGCTCTGTCTTTCAACAAAAGCTTTTGGCGAATCCAGCACTTCTCACTCGTGTTGTGGAAGCTGTCGTCAGTAAAATGCGCAGCACACAATAGCAAATTGGGATTATAATGCTCAGGAACGGAGTTAAAAAGTAAATTGCAACCACCGTTTCCTGACATCATCCGCTTTCGGAAGCCCAAACAAAGACGTTTGGACACGGAGGTGAAAAAACAGCGTTTCAGGCGGTCGCACACCGGACGAGAAGCGCAGCGTCGCGCCACGTCTTTAAAATTCAAATACTTTATTTTCTGTCCGCGGCGCCCAGCTACGTCGTGTTGTACTTGTAAGAATTGTTCTAGACCAGCGGTTCTCAATTCCAGTCCTCGCGTACCCCCGCTCTGCATGTTTTGCACAAAATTGTTCACACTTGTTTCTAATGATGTGATCAAACCAACTGTACAAAATATGAGTCAGTTCAGAGTGCACAAGTGGCACAGGTGACTGACTGATGATACGGACAATAGATGGAAACAATCTGAGAAGGAGAGGAGGAAGAGTACATGTAAGAAGTGGAGGATCCGGAGAGAAAGAGTAAGGTTTAGAGAGTGTTATCAAGGATGGATCTGTCAGACCAGAGGGATTTTTCTCTTTGTCTTGCAAAAAAGACAACATTAAATGTTGTAAAAAGTCCTCAGTCTGGACTCAAGCACAAAGACATAATGCTAAGACAGAATGAATCTCTCATTGACCCTGATTTTACAATTGCACAACTTACAGTATTTGAGTGAACTGTAACATGCTATTCATTTAGAGTTTTATTTGACCTCTTTGGCCTTTTGCAGTTGGACTGCAGTATTTTTGCAGTATCCAAGTGCTGAATATATACAAACATTCAGTACTATTCAATATTCAGCACACTACTACTCTTGCAGTACATACAGTTGGCCTATACAATATATTCACCGTACTCAGTTGCAATCACTATACTTTTTTACAGAATTTCATCAGCACAATACTATACAGTTGGCCTATACAATATATTCACCTTACTCAGTTGCAATTACTATACGTTTTTACAGAATTGCAAAATTGTTTACTCCATACAATATACTTTTTTTCTGTAATGTTCTGGATGCTGTGTTCTCCATTTTTCTCTGTAGTGTCTAATGAATGCTCTGTAGTGTTTATTTTATTGACTCATGTGCGTGTGTGATCTGAGAGCGCCGTTTGATTTTGAGTGCAAGTGAAATGGTTTTGCAGTGATTGTTTGATTTTGATAGAAGAGTCAGAGGTTTCGTGAATTTAGTTTGAGTATTTGGTTAAGGTTTAAGGTTCTGAGAAAATGAGTGATGGTTTCAAGAAATGTGTTTTAGCAATTCAGAAACACTGTAAATAAGTTCTTAAAGGGATAGTTCACCCAAAAATGAAAATTGTCATTTACTCAACGTCGAGTCATTCCAAACTTGTATGAATTTCTTTCTTCTGTGCAACATAAAAGAAGATACTTTCAGAAATTCAAGATTATTTTGTCCATACAGTAGAAATCACGGGTAACCAAAATGGTTTGGTAATGTCAAAATGTAAAAATATATTTTGTGTTCTACAGAAGAAACTAAGTCATACAGGTTTGGAATGACATGAGGGTGAGGAAATGATGTCAGGATTTATTAGCAATAAATTTCCTGCATTCTACATGTAGCTCAAAACCAATGCTTTACTGTCAAGTGCATTTCTATGTGACAAAAATGCATCAAGTTTGTTGCATTTGCTGTGAATTCAGTAATATCTATTGTTATTTATTCCAATTAAAGGCCCTATAACCCAGCAAAACATTCATGGGGGAACTCGTGGGCCAGATGGGCTGAATTTGTCCAGGGCCGAATTTGAACCCCAATCCAGCCCTGAATACAATACAAGACAATACAATACTCTGTTACTATGTTTCTCTATACTGTATTGAAATTCAAAGCTTATCATGCATCATTTTGGAAATGAAGCTTCATGTCTTCAAGTCCGTACCGTATGGCGTCAGTGTTATTTCTTTGAATGATGTTATAAGAGTGTATTTCTCTTTGTCCGGATTGAACTTCTATTTCAGACGTGCAAATTCTAGCATTACAGTTTCGATAGGAGTAAAATGTTATGTGTATATTGTAAAATGTTATGTGTAAATTAATTATTAATTTAACCAACATTTAAATCATTAACTGCTTCAAAACGCATGTTGTTAATGAAATCATTGTTGAAACATTTGCAGTTACAAATAAAACAATATAAGAACATAATTACAAAACCACTAATATTTTCCGTTATACCGTTCCTGCGGTATGCTCTGTTTTTCATGTCTCCTGGCGTAGCGAGTCAGCCTCGGGCCCATATGCAAAAAATGTGTATGCCCCCCGCCCCCCAAACGTTATGGGCTCCAACTCGGTTAACTTAACTTAATTTTTCTGAAGTAAATAACGTTACGTGAATCGTGACTATTCACAAGCTGTTTTATTTACGGTATAGGCTAATGCTTGGAAATGATTAAAGTTTTCAAGTCCACTCATTATTTGTAGCAAGCAAGCCACTCAATGATCACAGCTTTGTGCTTTGTTACTACAAAGTCTCAGCCTTCTGTCAATTTTATGATAAAATACAAACAATAAACGTCTATTTATGCTCTTTAATTTGTAGTGAGATAATTTTTCTGAGTTCAAGCTGCATATGAATCAATGATATATTCCTCTTTAATATTTGCAGCACAAAATAAACATGAATATTTTAATGCACGTTGAAAAAAATCTGAATAATTTAATACAAACGAATATCTCATGAATCGATCAATCAGAGTTTTTAAAAAAGTCAAAAGAATGACGGATGCCAGACTTTTTTTTTGGAGGAGTAGGCCTATAGGTGGAATCTTCACATTAACGTCACACAATATAACATGATTTTATTATCATAATTTTTACTTTATTTTTTTTAAATATTATGACGTTATTTTATTTAGTTATTTTTCAACGTGGCACAAAAATGCTGCCGTATGCTACTGAATGCAAAAACAATTTTGCACAATATAATATATATAGTCATTGACAGATCCCCCCCTGACGTTGAACGCCTCTGACGTTGTCTGTGGTTCAGGAGTGGCTTAACAAGAGGAATACGACAACTGTAGCCAAATTCCTTGACATGTCTGTGTTTGGTGGTTCTTGATGCCTTGACCCCAGCCTCAGTCCATTCCTTGTGAAGTTCACTCAAATTCTTGAATCGATTTTGCTTGACAATCCTCATAAGGCTGCGGTTCTCTCGGTTGGTTGTGCATCTTTTTTTTCCACACTTTTTCCTTCCACTCAACTTTCTGTTAACATGCTTTGATACAGCACTCTGTGAAGCTTTCTTTGGCAATGAATGTTTGTGGCTTACCCTCCTTGTGAAAGGTGTCAATGATTGTCTTCTGGACAACTGTCAGATCAGCAGTCTTCCCCATGTAACTTTTCCACGACATTCTAATTTATTGAGATGCACCTGTAGAATGGTAAATCTGAAATTCGAATATCATTTCAAATTGTTTGGTCAATATCTAGCCATATGTTTTCTGATGGGTTTGGGTGCAACCATTTGTGTATCTTTTGAAGCTGACTAGCCAGAGAGCAGAGGTAGAAATGTGGTGCTTCCAATCCTATTTGTGTTTTTGGTTTCTGTAGAGTAGATAGTTTAATTCTTAGGGTCTTATTTTTCCAGTAAAATTTGGTAATGATTGAGTCTAAAGATTTAAGACCAGGTGAGGGTGGGTTGTGTTGGGATCATTGAGAATAAATAGTTTAGGGAGTATAGTCATTTTAATTACTGATATTCTGCCCATAATGGATAGTGGTAAATTCATCCAGCGTTGAAGATGATCATTTATTGTTTTGAGTAATGGGGTAAAATTAAGACTAACCAGCTCTGACAGCCTGGGTGAAATATTAATGCCTAAATATGTGATGTGACTGGTGCATATGTCATCTGCGTAAAGACTGATTTTGTGCTGTATGTTTAATGTTTGAACTCCTTTAATGTAGCTGCTTTGGCGGATGGCTGCTGCTAACGGTTCAATAAAAATGGTAAATATTGAGGGAGAGAGTGGGCATCCTTGTCTAGTCCCCCGGTGCAGTGTGAAGCTACGTGATGTTAGTCCATTGGTAGTCTTGCGTAGCCAGAACTTCAGACTGACGGCTGAAGGTCTGGAATACTTGGCAGCTTTCATTGGCCAAAGCCCACCCATGAGGCCGTTTGATCGACATGTCAAACAACCAATCACAGTTCGTTTCGTTTCAGCGTCACGCTTCGGGGACAGGAATTTCCAGTTGACCCTTTCAAATGCTTTTTCTGCGTCTAGAGTGGCTATGATGGTTTTTGCTTTTTGAATTGAAGAGTGATACATTAAGTTGAATAGTCTGCGTGTATTGGTGGATGCTAGTCTACCTTTAATGAAATCGGTTTGATCTGGGTGTATTATAGATGGTGTGACCTTTTCTATTCTATGGGCTAATACTTTGGCGATGATTTTAATGTCAGCATTGATCAGAGAAATGGGACGGTAGCTTGATGGTAATTTTGGATCTTTATTGGGTTTGAGAAGAAGTGAAATTGTGGCTGTATTCCTATTAGCTGGGAGTTTTCATTTTTGTTGTGACTCATGTGGTGTCGTCTGCTGCTCATCTTAGGAACCACACTCAGTCTTGAGTTTTGATGCCAGAAGAAAAACACTTTATTACATCATCAATGAGAATAAAGCGGAGAAGCTCTGCAGAGAACATCTCCAGAATTTCTTTCTGTCTCCCTTTTTATACAGGTTGGATTTTAAGGCGTGGGGTATATATCCCATACAGTTTTTGCTTGCCTACGGTTGTCACAGTTATGTATAAAAGGTAAAAACACATTTAAAACATCACACATAGAATATCACAGGATTAGCTACCCTTCTGCCTGTTTTTTTTTTTTCTTTCTTAATTGTTGCAATACTCGTTTTACAGTTTTTTGTATAAATGCCGACCCATTATCTGAACTTATTTCTGATGGTATTCCAAATCTAGGAATTAGTTCTCTTGTTATAAATGTAATTACTGTTCCTGCTCCCAGATCTGCTGATGGTACTGCCTCCACCCACCTGCTAAATCTGTCTATGATCACAAGCATGTATCTCTTTCCTTGTACTCGCTTTATCATATCCACATAGTCCATTACCAAATGCTTAAAGGGCCCTTCTGGTACTGGTATATGGCCTATTGGTGTCGCTATCCCTTTCCTCACATTGTATTTGGCACAAACTTCACATGTGGACAAAAATTCATCCACCATTGCATATTAATAAGGAGACCAATATCCTTGTTGTTTAATTTTTCTTATCACTTCATATAAATAAAGAGACCAATATCCTTGCTTTTTAATTTTTCTTATCACTTCCCCCCTTGCGCAATGGTCCAAACCATGCGCGTCTGCAATAAGCATATTCAAAAGTGAAGTAGGTGCAACCATTTTTCCTTCATGTGTACGCCAGATCTCTTGTGAGTCTTTTTTAGCTCCCCTTTGGTGCCACATTGATTGTTCATAGGGGCCTGCTTGTTGAATTCGAATTATATCCTCTAATTGAGGTTGAGGTTTGATAAATACTACAGGTGCTAATACTGCTATTTGACACCCTGAAGCTTTTTAGCTTCTATGTCAGCTGCATTGTTTCCCTGAATGACATAATAATTTCCCTTCTTGTGTGCCTGACCTTTGATTATTGCTAGTCTTTTTGGAATCATAGCAGAAATTAATTGCCCTATTTGTTCTATTTTTTCATCTCTCTCTGGATCATATATCATTGTGCAATGAAATTCCGATTTTGGGTAGCTGTGCTTCAGGAATTTGTGCTTCAATATACTTTATCCACTTAATGACTGTCTGTCTCACATATTGTTCTATCTGTCCTATCCAATAGACATTTGCTTTTTGGCTCTGCAACCACCATTTGGGTTTCTGTTCCTATTGCTTCGATATATATTTCTTCTGGAGACCACCAAATTTGTAGCCCTAATTTACTTAATGCATCTATTCCTAACAAATTGATAGGAGTCTGATTTGATACCAGAATGGGCATTGTTATACTTTGATTTTTTGTTTGTCAACACACTGGAGCTGTCATTGGAATTAATTGCATTTTTCCCGAGAATCCTATTGTCTTTGCGAATTTTCCATAAGATTCTCTGGGCACCCCTAATAGCCTGGATTGGGACCTCCCCAAGGGTTAACTGGGCCCTGTGAAGTACCTCGGTTAGGCTGTTGCCAGCTCTCCCCCCTTCCACCCTGAGGGTACTGTTGCCATGGATACGTGGGACAGTCATTTTTATTATGTCCGGGCTGTCCACTTGCCCAGCACACACCTGGAGGACCAGTACAAGGTTTGCCTCTTCCTCTCTGGCCTCTCTGTATTGGTTTTTGTCTCCATTGAGTTAGTTTTTCTCTTGGCTCTTGAGCTTTTGCTCAGTTTTTCTGTTTTGTTCTACGGCATGAGACACATGGTCACAAAACTCTTTGTGTGTGTTAGAGTTTAAACCGACCGCATCCTCCAGCCTGCTCCTTAACAGTGACTGCCACACTGCTGGACGGAATGCATCAAAAACAATTCCATCTATAATAGGAGAGTTCATTGCTCTGTCCAGGGTGGTTGTTTGAAGAATTTCATCCATCTTTGTCCCTCCTATTATTTTAGCCAGCAAAGCTTTAATTTCCCTCACAGCCCCTCCTGAATTTCTGGGAGACGAGTGACCAGCCCCTCAAGCTCCTGTGGGGCCCAGGGGACTTATTGTCCCTTCGCACCCTTGATTAAAATTGGGAGTTGTGCAGCCAGTGATCTGAGTGCCCCCTTTTCTCTGCCCTGTTCCCATTTTCCGCTATCAAATAACTCCTCTCCTTCATTAATATTTTTCTTGCCTGTTTTATATTTATTAATATTTCCTCCCCTTCCTTTTTAAACATGGTTATCACTTCTGTTTCCCTTTTTGCTTCTCTTTTTTCTCGTTTCTTACTGATACTCTTACTGGATTTGCTGATTTTATTAATCCTATATCTGTGTCATGTTGAGACCATAGTTCAGTTGGTACCTGTCGCTGCATTTCTCCAATTTTTTCTATTTACTTTAATTATTTAAACCAATTTCTCCTAATTTTAGTCTTTATTCCGTGACATGCATCTTTGAATTTTATTTTTTATTCTGTCTGATACATTTACCCTTTTTTGTATTTATTGATAGTCTCAACTTTATTTTACAATCACTCATTATGTAAAAAAGTTCTAATAATATTTTTTTCATTTATCTTTACTTCTCTTTATTATTTTGTCTGCACTTTTAATTATTTTCTAATATATATATATTTATTTAATTTGCTTCCTTGATCTCACTTCTACTGCACTGATCTCTGAAAATTTTCTCCTTCTCTTCCACACAGACACCAAACATGCAAAAGTCTATACAAGATCTTGATTCAATCTTTATTGATATTATTTTCCTAAACACATTCACACTGCTCGTCCCTTTATTCACACACAGGGCTCATCATTCATTAATTTTTCCTTTATTTATAGGAATACTGCATTCATATTGTTTCCCTTTATTTCAGGGCTAATCATTTATTCATCCCTCTCGGGTGCGGCACGAGCTGCGTCCACACTCTGCCGGGAAGGGGTGCGCAGCTAGTAGCCACCCAACATGGAATTTATTTATTTCCTCATACATTCACCATCACTCATACAGACATTCATACGGACACAGACACAGTTTCAGTCTCATACAACAAAAAACTACCAACTCTTCCTCGAGTGACCTGCAGGGCTCTCACTCTTTTACTGATTAATCTCCCTCAACTCAGTAAAAAATCAGCGCCCAGCAGGAATTTTTGCCTTTCCGTTTAGCTCTCTGTACTATTCCTCTCCTACAGAGCGGTCTCCAAAGGTCTTCGTGCGCTTTTCTATACTATATCTGCTTTATTGTTGATTGCTGCCATTTTAGGCCCAATCCACAATAAACACAGACCACTACATGCAATGTATTTCTGCCTACACCATCTAGTTTCAATTTAGGTCACCTATCAAGGCCTTCCCAACATTAAACCAAATCTGTGCATGCGTTTATTTCTTCTGGCATCAAAACCCCTTTTTTATTTTTTATTTATTTTCTAATTCTGGAAGAGCAGATTTTAAGTGTCCTTACCACCAAGGGCAGACCGGCAAACAACACACACCAATTATATAAGCAAAGATGCTTACCGTTCGGTGGCCACCATTGCTGTGTGTTGCTCGCCAAAAGCCAGCCCAAAGTGGTCGTCCACTC
>NW_015552667.1:18311-31368 GCF_001515605.1 Sinocyclocheilus anshuiensis
ATTTTTGCCGTTCCGTTCAGCCCTCTGTACTATTCCACTCCTACAGAGTGGCTTTATTGTTGATTGCTGCCCTTTTAGGCCCAATCCACAATAAACACAGACCACTACATGCAATGTATTTCTGCCTACACCATCTAGTTTCAATTTAGGTCACCTATCAAGGCCTTCCCAACATTAAACCAAATCTGTGCATGCGTTTATTTCTTCTGGCATCAAAACCCCTTTTTTATTTTTTATTTATTTTCTAATTCTGGAAGAGCAGATTTTCAGTGTCCTTACCACCAAGGGCAGACCAGCAAACAACACAAACGAATTATATAAGCAAAATTGCTTACCTATTCGGTGGCCACCGGGTTTGTGTTGTTCGTCTCAGTCAGCCCAAAGTGGTCGTCCACTCCTCTGCTCTTTTCCGTCCCATCTGGGGTGCCAATTTGTGGTGTCGTCTGCTGCTCATCTTAGGAACCACACTCAGTCTTGAGTTTTGATGCCAGAAGAAACACACTTTATGGTTCTCTATAATTTGTATTCTCTTCATTTGTGTTGTGTTTCTTCTGTTGGGTTATTTATATTGATGTCTTGTAGTTGTTTGATTTTTTGTTCCAATTCTGTTTGTTGTTCTTTTTCCTTCTTTTTTTTGTAAACGGAGTATGAGATTATTTTTCCTCTTAGTACTGCTTTTCCTGTTTCCCACAGAAGAGAGGAAGATGATCCAGGGGTGTCATTCATTTCTAGAAAGAATGCCCACTCTCTTTTAAAATAATTGTCCAAATCTGGGTCTTTCAGAAGAGATATGTTAAAACACCATCTGGTAGCAGGTTTATGAGGTTCACTTCTATTCCATTTTAATGTTACTGGAGCATGGTCGCTAATGACAATTGGATGGATCTTTGATTCGGAAATATTTGATATGATAGAATTACTGGTGAGAAAGAAATCAATACGGGAATATGAGTGATGGACTGATGAGAAAAACAAGTATTCTTTAGCATTTGGGTGTTGTAATCGCCAACTATCGCCAAGACCAAAATCACTCATGAACTGTTTTATGGTTTCTGCAGATTGGCAAATGTGTTTATTACTTGAACTAGCTCTATCTCAGTCAAGTCAAGTCAAGTCTGCTTTATTGTCAATTCTTCCACATGTACAGCACATACACACAGAGAATTGAAATTGCGTTCATTTGTGTTGTGTTTCTTCTGTTGGGTTATTTATATTGATGTCTTGTAGTTGTTTGATTTTTTGTTCCAATTCTGTTTGTTGTTCTTTTTCCTTCTTTTTTTTGTAAACGGAGTATGAGATTATTTTTCCTCTTAGTACTGCTTTTCCTGTTTCCCACAGAAGAGAGGAAGATGATCCAGGGGTGTCATTCATTTCTAGAAAGAATGCCCACTCTCTTTTAAAATAATAATCTGTGTCTTTCAGAAGAGATATGTTAAAACGCCATCTGGTAGCAGGTTTATGAGATTAACTTCTATTCCATTTTAATGTTACTGGAGCATGGACGCTAATGACAATTGGATGGATCTTTGATTCGGAAATATTTGATATGATAGAATTACTGGTGAGAAAGAAATCAATACGGGAATATGAGTGATGGACTGATGAGAAAAACAAGTATTCTTTAGCATTTGGGTGTTGTAATCGCCAACTATCGCCAAGACCAAAATCACTCATGAACTGTTTTATGGTTTCTGCAGATTGGCAAATGTGTTTATTACTTGAACTAGCTCTATCTCAGTCAAGTCAAGTCAAGTCTGCTTTATTGTCAATTCTTCCACATGTACAGCACATACACACAGAGTCGGGTGGGTGGGATCACCTGCAATGCATAGGGCTTTGCGGGTGAGACGGGTGTTGTAAATGTCCTGGAGGGAGGGGAGAGAGGCACCAACGATCTTCTCAGCTGCTCTCACTATGCGCTGAAGTGTCTTGCGGCAGGAAGCGTTGCAGGCACCATACCACACAGTGATGCAGCTCGTCAGAATGCTCTCGATGGTGCCTCTGTAGAAGGTGTACATGATGGGGGCTGGGGCTCTGGCCCTTCTTAGTTTGCGGAGGAAGTAGAGACGCTGCTGTGCTTTCTTGGCCAGTGCTGTGGTGTTGTCAGTCCAGGAGAGATCATCTGTGATGTGCACACCCAGGAACTTGGTGCTGCTCACCCTCTCCACAGTCACACCATTGACGGACAGAGGAGCATGCTGAGTGCGCACGCTCCTGAAGTCAACAACAATCTCCTTCGTCTTCTCCACATTCAGAGAGAGATTGTTGTCACTGCACCACCCGGCCAGGTGGCTCACCTCGCTCCTATAGTTTGTCTATCTATCTATTGCTGGGCTGAGAACTGTATTGAAATCACCTGCTATTATGACTGGACCGTTATTAAGATTTGAGATGGAGTAAAATAAGTTTTGAAAAAAAGATGGGTCGTCTGTGTTTGGGCCATATAGATTTCCAGTTGTAACTGGGCTATTATCGATTGAAATGTTTATGATAATAAAACGTCCCTCAGGGTCTATAACAGTGGTATTATGAACAAATGACATGTTATTGAATAGAAATTTATATTACTGTATGAGTGCCGAGTATGTATATGTGTGAGTGTATATATCCATGGGGTTATGACTATATGTACATGTGTGTGCATAACATGTTAATGTTGTTGGCAGAAGGACAAAACTGAAGAGACCCAAATGACAGTGTGTATGAAGCAAAATGACAATAACAATGATGACAACAACAGTAACGACAATACAAGGACCCTTAAATATTGACATAGTGTGAAACAAGGATATTATGTTGTTGGGGGGGGGACCAAGGTGCAACATGAGAGCATATTTCATGACTTTAGATGTGGGAAAGAGAGAGGGAGAGGTACTGGGGAGCGAGGTAAGGGTGATCTATTTCTAAATTCATGAATATCAGTTACTTATTCAGAAATAGGAGTGAAGAGTTCAGAAGAGCCAGTGGGTAATGTCTTTATCACGGTATAACTGTCCATTTATGTAAAGTTTATCCACAGTAATGGTTGCCTTTTTTCCTTCATTCATCATTTGTTTTCGGATTGGGAAGAGATGTTTTCGACGTTCAAGAATGTCCTTTGGGTATTGATCATGAGTCCGTAGTTTGTGCCTTTGAGTTGTCTGCCTTGCCTCTGAACCAGTTCTTTTTGTTTATAATGTTTGAATTTTGCGATGATTGGACGTGGGCGATTGCTGTTGTTTTGGGATCTGATCCGATGCATGTGGTGAAAGGTGATATTCTGTACAGTTTCAGATGGTAATTTGAGTTGTTTTATCATGAAGTCCTTAACTGATTTTTCGGGGTCGTCTGGGGTTTGTTCCGGGATGCTTGTGAAAACTAAATTGTCCCTCATGCTTCGCGATTGTAAGTCCAGAATGCTCTCTTTGATGGCTTTGTTTTGTGTGACAATGGAGGTGAGTTGAGCGGTAAGAGTGTGAACTGAGTCCTTTAGAAAATTATTTTCTTTGGTAAGAGTGTCTGTCTGTTCTTGGCTGAATTCTAAGCTGTGCCGTAGTTCTTGAAAGTCCTTGTGTATTACTTCTATTATCGCGATCCTTGCATCAAGTCTGAAAAGGTTATTTTCAATGGAGAGTAGAATGTCACCTCTGTGCAGAATGGCGGTTTAGGTGATGTGGATGGTGTTGTACCTGTACTGGATAGTGAATCGGGACGGGGTCTTTTGGAGTTTGGAGTGAGGTTGCCTTTACTTTTTTTGTTGTCATCTAGTTTGTCCTTGTTCATGGTGCTATAGAGTCTGTTGTAATGAGTGTCGATATATTCCTCAAGGTAAACCAGGTTGCAAAGCGTTATACATTCTTAAGAAAAATGGTTCTAAACAATACCAGAAAAGGGTTCTTCGGCTTGTAACAATAGCAGAACCCTTTTTAGTGCTAAATAGAACCTTTTTTATAGGGTTCCATATAGAACCATGGTTTGAAAATGCTATATAGGACCTTATTGGTTTTATAAATAACCTTTTTAGTGATAGTTTTTCATTAATATTACTATGTTAATATAATTAATATTAGTATTATTATATATTATTTATTAATACAGTTTTTACCCCTCTATCTGCCTGGTCTTATACTATCTTGAAGTGTCTATTAGGGTTTTACATAAAATCAACAACAACTGTCACGATCTGCTACGGTGCGGGAACACGGAGCAAGGAACAAGGAGACCAAGAGTACAGAAACCAAGGAATTTAATCATCTTCACGGGGAATCACACGTAGCACTGTAGACACAAACAATACCGGACACTGGAGCACACACAGGGAACACTATTTATACACACAGGAGGAGGGGATGACGAGACACACCTGGGAGCAATGAAACGATTGAGGACGGCGTCCCCTAACGCCGTCACCTCAGCGAGTTTGCAGAACTCCCTGGCGTACTCGTAGAAGGGGAGATCGAGGCGAGCTAGGGCGGCGACGCGAGTGGCAATTTCCATAGACGCGGGGGGGGGACCAGAAAACAAAAAAACTTTCAAAAACGCGGGAAAACCAAAAACGAGGAGAAGGGGCGCTGCTTACTTTTGATCTGGTCCGGTATTCTGTCACGATCTGCTACGGTGCGGGAACACGGAACAAGGAACGAGGAGACCAAGAGTACAGAAACCAAGGAATTTATTCATCTTCACGGGGAATCACACGTAGCACTGTAGACACAAACAATACCGGATGCTGGAGCACACACAGGGAACACTATTTATACACACAGGAGGAGGGGATGACGAGACACACCTGGGAGCAATGAAACATCATGGGAAACACCTGGGACAAATCAAACATGGGAAAGGAAGGCACATGAGGAAAACAACCACAAAACATGGAACAGAGTCTGACAACAACGTGTCAATTAGGTACCTTTTTAATGGCGTGAAATTGTAGCAAAAATGACAGTCTTCTAACAACAGTTAATAGCAGAATACACTAATGAATGACAATGGACATTGAACATAAATAAATGCTTAACGAAATAAAACAAAATATAATATAAAATTGTGTATTGAAGACCAAGCTCCAGTGAAATATCTTCACAATCCTCTATGATGCCTTTAAGTTAATCATTATGTGTATTTTGTTGTGATTGAATGGCAGTTTCTCTCTGCAGATGATGAGGTTGCAGAATGTGACAGCTTCTGAAATGCACAATTGAGTTTAGATTTACAATGTGTCTCCTTTCATTTGTTTATGTGAAAACAATTGTTTATGAAGGCCAAAAGTAGTATGTGAGCACTTCACAATGTTAAAAGGAAAAAAGTAATAAAAAGTTAAGGGATAGCTGGGTATGTTTATGCATAAAAATAAAAATGGAAAAATGGAAGATAAAAAATATCTAACAAAATGGACCAAAAATTCAATATCTTTGTTACTTAGTGAAGAAGAGGAGAGTATCCTTAACTGAATAGAGCTGGTCACACTTAAATGTTCTCTTAAACTAAAAAGAGAAAAGACAAAGCAAACCAGTTAGCATTCGAAAGTTATAATTCATAGACATTTTAAGAAAGAAATTATTTACCTGTTGAGAATGTGTAGACAGTCTGTGTAGTTGGGTGGCTGAGCTCCAGAAAATCAGTAATGAGGCATTTTAGAGTGTAGCCTCGGTTAGGGTTTTACATTAAAACAATGACATTTTAAGAAAGAAATAATTTACCTGTTGAGAGTGTGTTGACAGTCTGTGTTGGATGGCTGAGCTCCAGAAAATCAGTAATGAGGCATCTTAGAGTGTAGCTTCGGTTAGGGTTTTACAGTAAAACATCGACAACAATAACCACAGCAGCAGCATGTTATGTGAATTGTTTTTATTGACATGCAAAATGATCAGTGCACTTAACAACAGTTATTAGCTGAATGCATGAATGAATGACAATTGACATTGAACATGAATAAATACATAAAGAAGTAAAACACTAAATAAGAACAAAAAAATAGATGTGATGAAGACCAACTTTCAGTGAAATAATCACAATCCAACCATATGATGCTTTAAAGTCTATCATTTTGGTGTGATTAAGTAGCGATTTTTCTCTGCAGATGATGAGGTTGTGGGATGTGATACATCTGAAATACACAATTGAGTTTACAGTTACAGTGTGTCCATGTGTTTGTGTAAAAACAATTATGTTTATGAAGGCCAAAAGCAAAAATGGACAGTATGCAAGCCCTTCACAATCTTAAAAGAAAAAAGTGATATAAAGTCATGGGATACTTTTAATATTTATTGTGACTGGGTATGTTTATACATTTTACCTGTTGAGAGTGTGTTGACAGTCTGTAGTTGGATCCCTGAACTCCAGTGCAGATCAGTTACAGATTTGAAAAACCAAAGGGCGGGAATAAAGAACCCTAAACTCTAAAACAAAGAACCATTTCAGCATGAAAGGGTTCTTCAGAATGCTATGGTTCTAAATAAAACCATTACTGCATGTAAAGAACCTTTAAAGAACCATCTTTTTTTAGAGTGTAGTCCAGTTTTGAAACGGAAGGAAAAAAATGCAAAACGAGAGAGATGAAGAAGATATAGAAAAAAATGAATGAAGTTGTTTACAGTAGTCTAGCAGCCGGGAGCCACCATCTTAGATTATGCACCAGATCTCGTTGAGTTCTCGCGTTACTCAGTAAATGTCACATGTTGACATTGAGAACAGTTCTGACCTGGAAGCGGTTGCTCCGTTCCTGGAACGGAGGACGTTCAGACACATGAAGCGATTGCTCAGCCACCCCTGAGATGATGCCAAAACGATGCTAAGTGTGGTGGAATACTCTTTTTTAATTCCCACCCTGTGCGCACAAGATAACTTACCTGTCTGCACACTTCATCCTCTTCCTGAGCCCTCTTTATTTGAGCAAGCTTGGTAGGCACTGCTGGCAATTGTTGAATGGCATGATCAATTTGACCTCTTCCTCTCTTTTTAGGTCTGCTTCAGACAGGTGTTCGTTGAGTGGAGCTCTAGAGAGTGTGTCTGCTGTGATCAAATTTTTTTCCAGCGACATGCATGATTTTGTAGGAGAACCACAGAAGTCATAGACAAAATCTCAGTATGCATGGAGGCACATCATCCAGCAGTCTTGAGCCTAGCAGACTAACTAGTGGCTTGTAGGCAGACCTAAGATTTTATTTAGTACTATCAGTAGGGTTTTAAATCCTGTTACAATTTCATTTTCTGGTGCATCTCCTTTAATTTGTAATGATGTTTTAGAGTTTTTTATTAATAAGATCCAAAATATTCGCTCTAATATTGTGCACTCTGGGAATGTCTCTTTTGATGATTATTGCAATTCTGCTATATTATCTAGTTTTGAGCCCGTGTCTATTTCTTCTTTAATGGACATTATCTGTCATATGAAACCTGTTGTTGTGATAGGAATTGAATATGTGTAGCCACTAGATGGCGGTATGCGAATGTATGTAAATGTCAGAGACTGGAGTAGAAGGGGGAGAGTAAAAGACAAACGTACTGCAATGCCCTCGTGTCTGGCTCTTTGTTTGATTGGTATCTGCTGCAACTAAACAATGGTTTCTACATGGTGTCAGAAGTGGTGACAATGGATCAAGTATTTTCTCTGACTGCTCCAGGGAACTTTAATTTTGATGAACCGAATTTATGGGCGCAATGGATAAGACACTTCGAAAGGTTCAGACTGGCCTCGGGCCTCGCCGGCAAAGAAGAAGTTTACCAGGTAAACTCGTTACTTTATATTATGGGAGAGAAGAGTGACGATGTCCTGAACACTTTAGCCTTGTCGGAGCGGCAACAAAAATAATATGAAACTGTAAAAGTGGCATTTGAGAGTCATTTTATCGGCAAGTATAATGTCATCTATGAACGGGCAAAGTTTAATAGCCGAGGTCAGCAGCCGGGAGAGTCAGCGGAAAGTTTTATTACTGATGTGCATAAATTGGCACAACATTGTAAATACGGAGCATTAGAAGAGGAAATGATCCGAGATCGAATTGTTGTTGGCATTAGAGATTCCAAAATGTCTGAAAGATTGCAATTGGATCCAGAATTAACTTTGGCAAAAACACAAGTCAGACAACAAGAGGAAGTGAAAAAACAGCAACCGTTGATAAGGCAAATTGAAATTTCTGAGCAAAGATCTTTCAATGTGGATTCTGTAATGGCCGCAAGAAGGTCTAAGCAACAGAGTTATTAAAAAAAAAAAACGTCTAAGTGGGTGACAGAAAATGCATCAAAATGTTTGTAAAATATTGAATTCAATTCAATTCAAGTTTATTTGTACAGCGCTTTTCACGATACAAATCATTGCAAAGCAACTTTACAGCAAATTAAGTTTCTACAATATTTAGTGGTAGCTTATCAGTGGTGACTGTCAGTTAATGTACATATGGCAGAAATGTATGGAAAAATCAATTAAAGACGTAATCAAACAGACGATGAACACTATTAATCAGCAATTATTATATGATGCAATCAAACTTATAGTAAAATGTGGTAGTTCTGTATGTTGTTTCAGGGTTGGCATCATCTGAGGTCCTCTGAGGGGTTGGCATAAGAGGCTTAATAACCGCCAGCTTGAATGGTTTTGGGACGTGACCTAAAGACAACGACGAGTTAATAATATTGAGAAACGGTTCTTCTGCTACAGGTAACAAACTCTTTCAGTAATTTAGTGGGTACAGGATCTAACAGGCATGTTGTTGGTTTATGTGCAAATATGTGGAAGGGAAGCTCATTCATGGACATTTTGCCCAGCTAGAGAGGCTGAATGTAGGCAATGTAAAAAAAAAAAGGGGCATTTTGCATCGATGTGTCGAAAGAGAGTCGAGACTATTGTGGAAGGAGATTTGCCAGAAGAGGAAGTTGTATTCATGGGAGAAATAAACAGAGCAAAAAGCAGAGTTCTGGATTAAAGAGTTGGAATTGAATAAACAAGCCATGTCTTTTAAACTCGATACTGGAGCAGCGGTGTCAGCTATTCCTGAATCTGTTTACGCTGAAAGTAGAGATGGATTACTTAAAGTGTCAAAAAAAAGAATTTGTGGTCCTAACAAATCTCCACTGAAAGTCTTAGGCACATTTGAGGCAGAAATTAAAAAAGGGGAAAATAAAATAAAACAAGAAGTGTACGTTATATTAGATCGAGTCATGCCATTATTGGGTCTTCCAGCTATTCAAGAGCTTCAGCTAATACAACAAGTTGCCGAAGTGCAAGATGCTGGCTTCCAATATAAAGATATCGTTTCCCAGTGTTTTTACAGGACTTGGGCAGTTACAAGGAAGTTATAAGATCAAATTGGCAGATGGAGCTCGACCCTATGCCTTCTCTGTGCCACGACGTGTGCCATTACCATTGCTGGAAAAAGTGAGAGCAGAATTGCAAAAAATGGAGTCAGAAGGAGTGATCCAAAGGATAGAAGAACTGACTGACTGGTGTGCTGGGATGGTGGTGGTTCCAAAGCCCAATGGTAATGTTCGAATTTGTGTAGATCTGACTAAGTTAAATGAGAGTGTTTGTCATGAGAGACATATACTTCCAGCTGTCGATGACACATTAGCACAGCTGAAAGGTGCTTCCATTTTCTCAAAGTTAGATGCTACATCTGACTTTTGGCAAATCCCTTTACACAAAGAATCTGAGCCTTTGACTACCTTTATCACCCCATTTGGACGTTATTGTTTTCAACGTCTTCCCTTTGGGATTTCCTGAGCTCCAGAACATTTTCAGTTGAGAATTTCTCAGATGATTGCAGGAATTCCTGGGACAGTCTGTCATGCAGATGATATACTTGTGTTTGGGGAAAACAAGAAGGAACATGAGGAAAGGTTGATAGAGATGTTAAAGAAGTTTGAGAAAACTGGTTTGACTCTCAATGAAAAATGTCTCTTTGGTGTGCCAAAAATGTAAATTCTTGGGTCATATTGTAAGTGAAAAAGGAATAGAAACTGACCCTGAAAAAATCCATGCTGTTATCAACCTACCAGAACCTGAGAATAAAGATGATGTGCGGCGCTTTATGGGGATGGTAAATTTTCTGAGTAAATTTCTCCCGCATATGCAAACCCTCACACAACCTTTGAGAGAGCTTTTAAAGAATGATTCGATGTGGATCTGGGGCACTGTACAGAGGGACGCCTTTGAAAGAGTCAAAAGGGAGCTTAGTTCCCCTCCAATTCTTGCACAGTATACCCCAAATCAAAAAACGTTGGTGTCTGCAGATGCTTCTTCATATGGTCTTGGAGCAGTCTTAATGCAAGAACAAGATGATGGAAAGTGGAGACCAGTTGTTTATATATCAATAAGTTTGACATCTGCAGAATCAAGATATGCCCAGATTGAAAAATAGGCATTAGCCGTGACATGGGCATGTGATAGACTTAGTTCATACTTGCTGGAACTGAGATTTGCTATCGAAACTTACCATAAACCATTGATTTCTCTACTAGGATCCAGAGCATTGGATGATATTCCTCCCAGAATTCTGCGCTTTCATTTGAGACTTCTCAGATTCGATTACTCCATTGAATAGGTTCCGGGGAAACAGTTGGTTACAGTGGATACGCTTTCTCGGTCACCTCTTAAAATGGTGACATCGGAAGATTGGGACGATCGAATGGAGAGAGAGTGTGATCTTTTCATCAATCAAGTAATTGCAGACATTCCTGCCACTAAAGCAAAACTTGAGCTTATCAAGGATGAACAAGCCCTAGATGCAACCTGTAAACAGATACAAATCTTTACAGAAAAAGGTTGGCCATTGCATCAGAGAAATGTTTATGAACATCTTCTGCCTTCTTGGCCAGTTCGTCATGATATCCACATTGCACATTACACAAAAGGAGATTGTGTATTAATCCCAAAGAAAATGAGACAAGAAATGTTGGAAAGAGTCCATGAAGGTCACCAAGGAATTAGTAAATGTATAAGAAGGGCCCAACATTCTCTCTGGTGGCCAGGAGTAACCCGGGATATTCTGGAAATGGTAGAAAGGTGTGGAATATGCTGCCAGTTTTCTCAAGTTAAAATTGAGCCTTTGATCTGTACCCCGTGGCAAAGAGTTGCATCTGATATTTTCCAGTGGAAAAATGCTCAATATATTGTTGTGGTGGATTATTTTTCCAGATATTTTGAGGTTGCCAACCTGCATTCTTTGACAAACGGCTACTACAACTGATAGACTCAAAGTTATCTTTGCCAGATTTGGAGTGCCAGAAGTACTTTTTACGGACAATGGACCTCAATTTGCTTCAACCGAATTTGCAAACTTTTTCCAGATATATTGAGGTTGCCAACCTGCATTCTTTGACAAACGGCTACTACAACTGATAGACTCAAAGTTATCTTTGCCAGATTTGGAGTGCCAGAAGTACTTTTTACGGACAATGGACCTCAATTTGCTTCAACCGAATTTGCAAACTTTGCTCAGGATTATGGATTTCAACATCTGACAAGTAGTCCCAAATATCCACAGAGTAATGGTGAAGCTGAGCGTGCTGTCCGTACAGTTAAGCAACTATTGAGTAAAAATAAAGATCCCCAGAAAGCCTTACTGGCATACCGAGCTACTCCTTTGGCTCAAGGTTTAAGCCCAGCTCAACTTTTAATGGGTAGACAGATTAGAACTACTCTTCCAACTGTACCTGAAAAATTTGCTCCCAAATGGCCTAATCTAAGAGACTTCAGAAAAAAAGATGCACACTTAAAAAGGCAACAAAAGTGTAGGTTTGACAAGACACAGGGCAAAAACTGTGTTGAATTCAGGACAGAAGGTCTGGATAAGAACAGCTCAAACAACTGGCATAGTTCAAGGTCCCTCACAAACACCAAGATCTTATGTTGTGAAGACTGACCAAGGAAGTTATCGACGTAACAGATCTCACTTAATTGCATTGCCTGAATCAAGTTCTAAAACTGAAATGCCTCAAGAGAAACATGTATTGGTTCAACATCGAGAAGGAGAGACTGTTACTCGTTGTGGAAGAGTTTCTCGTCCTCATATTAAGTTGAATTTGTGAGGGCGAAGTTGAAAGAAAGAGAAAAATGGACTTGAATCTTGTACTGGGAAAATTGAGAAAATTTGACTTTTAAAAAAGGAAAGGTGAAGTGTTGGAAAAAAAAAATGTGTGAAAAAGAAAATGTGAAAAAAAATGTGAAAGAAAATAATTGTGAAAAAAACCCCCAAAGAAAATAATTGTGAAAAAAAGAAGAGATTTGTATCATATGTATGTTTGATGGTTTGATGCTTTATGAATAGTGGTAGAGAAATTGTTTACAAGAAAAAGAGGGGGATGTTGTGATAGGAATTGAATATGTATAGCCACTAGATGGCGGTATGCGAATGTATGTAAATGTGAGAGACTGGAGTAGAAGGGGGAGAGTAAAAGACAAACATACTGCAATGCCCTCATGTTTGGCTCTTTGTTTGATTGGTATCTGCTGCAACTAAACAATGGTTTCTACACCTGTATCCTGCTCTCTGGATCCTATTCCCACATTTTTAACTATGGAAGTGTTAGATACCATTGGTCCATGTATTCAGTTTATTATTAATAGTAGTCTTAATAATGGTCATGTTCCATCCTGTTTTAAACATGCAGTGATACACCCTGTACTTAAAAAGCCTACCCTTGATCCACAGGTCCTAGCCAATTGCCAGCCTATATCAAAACTTCCTTTCATTTTAAAGGTATTGGAGAAGGTTGTTTTTCATCAGCTTTCCTCCTTCTTAAAGAATAGTGATATACTGGACAAATTTCAGTCTGGGTTCAGAGCTCAGTATAGTACAGAAACTGTCTTTTGAAAGTGTTAAACGATTTGCTATTAGCTGTCGACTCTGGGAAATGTGGGGTTTTGGTCCTTCTGGATCTAAGCTCGGCTTTTGACACTATCGACCATTCTATTTTATTGAGACGACTGGAGGAGTATGTTGGAATTAGGGGAACGGCATTAAACTGGTTCACATCCTATCTTAAGGGGAGATCTTTCTCTGTAGCTATTGAGAATTTTACCTCTGTTAATGCTGCATGTACATGTGGGGTACCACAGGGTTCCGTTTTAGGCCCTATT
>NW_015552667.1:31592-41263 GCF_001515605.1 Sinocyclocheilus anshuiensis
AAGAAGAGATTTGTATCATATGTATGTTTGATGGTTTGATGCTTTATGAATAGTGGTAGAGAAATTGTTTACAAGAAAAAGAGGGGGATGTTGTGATAGGAATTGAATATGTATAGCCACTAGATGGCGGTATGCGAATGTATGTAAATGTGAGAGACTGGAGTAGAAGGGGGAGAGTAAAAGACAAACATACTGCAATGCCCTCATGTTTGGCTCTTTGTTTGATTGGTATCTGCTGCAACTAAACAATGGTTTCTACACCTGTATCCTGCTCTCTGGATCCTATTCCCACATTTTTAACTATGGAAGTGTTAGATACCATTGGTCCATGTATTCAGTTTATTATTAATAGTAGTCTTAATAATGGTCATGTTCCATCCTGTTTTAAACATGCAGTGATACACCCTGTACTTAAAAAGCCTACCCTTGATCCACAGGTCCTAGCCAATTGCCAGCCTATATCAAAACTTCCTTTCATTTTAAAGGTATTGGAGAAGGTTGTTTTTCATCAGCTTTCCTCCTTCTTAAAGAATAGTGATATACTGGACAAATTTCAGTCTGGGTTCGGAGCTCAGTATAGTACAGAAACTGCTCTTTTGAAAGTGTTAAACGATTTGCTAATAGCTGTCGACTCTGGGAAATGTGGGGTTTTGGTCCTTCTGGATCTAAGCTCGGCTTTTGACACTATCGACCATTCTATTTTATTGAGACGACTGAGTATGTTGGAATTAGGGGAACAGCATTAAACTGGTTCACATCCTATCTTAAGGGGAGATCTTTCTCTGTAGCTATTGAGAATTTCAGATGTTGGGTGAACATTTTCCAATGTAATTCACTATGCAGAGGAATCTCTTGACATCAGCAGTATTTTTAGGCTCTGGCATCTCTTTTATAGCTTTAATTTTGTCTGGGTCAGCTCATATGCCCTCTGCACTGACGATATGTCCTAAGAACCTAACTTGAGACACTGCAAATTGACATTTCTCGTTCAGTGTCAAACCTTTCTGTTCTAGGCGGTTAAGTACTTTGACAAGTCTTGCATCTTGTTCTTTGCATGTAGCACTGAACACCAGAATGTCATCTGCGTGGCACAGAATACCTTCCAGGCCCTCGAGCATCTGTGTTTTAGCGCTTCTGAAAGTATTTCGCTGCTGATGAAATACCAAATGGAAGGCGGTGAAAACCGTATCTTCCATAAGGCATAATGAAGGTAGTGAGTGGGACCAAATCTTTATGCAAGGGAATCTGCCAGAATCCAGCAGTAGCATCCAGCTTAGAGAAAACTGTTGCACCTAACAGATTAGCCAGTGTTTTATCCACTGCTGGAAGAATGTGTCTCTCTCTGCAGATATTGTTATTCAGATGTGTTAAATCAACACAGATTCGGATTTTGCCATTTGGATTTGGTACTATAACATACCTGAGCACCACTCTGTCACTTCTTCGATGGGCGCTTTGACTCCCAGGTCTTCCATTCTTTTTAGCTCCTCTTTGACTTTGTTCATCATGGGCAAGGGCACTCCACGGGGGACAAACAGAGCAAATGCAGTGGTTGAACCTTTCAGGTGATTTTGTAAGCTCCTTCTAGTATTCCAAGACCTGTGAAGACTTTTCTGAAAAGGTCTTTGTAATTTGGTTCTGATGTCTGAATTATATTCACTGTGTGCAGAAATTTTAGCTCTTTTATGGCAGGTAGTCCAAGGAGAGGGGTCACGAGTCTTGGTATCATGAACACTGGGTGTTTTATTATTTTTCCCTGATGATGAAGTGATGCTTCAAACTGCCCTCTCAGCTGTATTGGTGTGTTGCTAGGGCCACACAGCTTTTTCGTAGGCTGGCTGAGAACACCGTGGCTCCTCTTTGAGTACAAGTATGGCTGTTACCGCAGCTCCAGTGTCACGCTTGAAAATAATTTGTTCAGCGTTCACTGCGATGGGCTTTTGCCAGACATCAGTCGAGTTCTCTGACTTTACAACTCCCAAGAACACAGTCTCTATGCTCTCCGTTTCATCACGCTGATATATTTCATCCATTCTTTTCTTTGTTTTGTAAACTGTTGCGAAGTGACCTTTTTTCTTCCACTTTCTACACTAAGCATCCCTCGCTGGACAGTTGTTCAGTTTATTGAACAGCAACACCAGCAGGAAGTATAAAGTGTAAACTGCCAAAGCCAAAGAACATAAAAATCACTTAGCAACAGTAAAGAGGATGGCGTAACAGATAATTTAGTCATTTGACAAAGTACAAAAATAATGTCATCAAAAAAGCAGGAGAAAAGTTGCTTTTAGCATTAAATGATAAACAGATACAGTTACAAAGCCACAAGCTATAAAACAACATTTACTTACTACGGCAAATCAGCTATTCTCCTGTAGAAGACGCTTACAGTACATCATAGAGTAGCAGTTCAAGTTAAATAAAAGTCAAAAGAACGCCGTTGCCATTCTTCTGGCAGCTGTTGCTTAAAGTTTTCTTCTGGTTGGTCACATCAGTTATAGTATGAAACTATTTATACAATCTTTTAAAGTCAGTTATTACCTTGATATACTATATCAAGTGTAGTATATCAAAGATGTGATCAACAACATTGTCATATTTGCTGTTTCCCAATTCAGGTGCTGCATCCTGAAAACAGTTTTTCAAAGGCCACAAGAGTTGTTAAATGGGACAGTCTGACATACGGAGGATCACTCTTGTCGTCTAGCAAGTGTGACAGCTGCCGTTGATGAGTGACAGTAATGTTTGTACTGGACTTTTAAAAAAGTGATATTCAACAGTCGGAAAACAACACAACCTGTCTAAATATGTGCACCTTGATCTATTTATGTACATAATAAACTACATTAGATATTTTAGTAAGATATCAACATATAAGTGTTTTTGTAGCATTAAATGTTCAATTAGGTTGAAACCCAGCACTTACTTTTGTAAGTTTAAATCTGAATTTTCTGTTAAAAAATCCTATGGTGTCGGCGCCAATAGTCTTGTGGTTAGTGCGGCGACATGCAGTGCATCTGCGCTCACAGCGACCCGAATTTAATTCCTGCTGCTGTGATGCAGTCGGTCTTCAGATGAAGCCTTCGAAGGATACAGCATCTGAATTGAGACACAGTTATTGTCTGTTTTGGTTCATTTGAGTTTAGTTTTTTGTCCTGTGCTTAGTCTCTGTGTTTTTGGTTGCTATTGTTTCTTATCAGTCGACTGATCAGTCCAACCTGTGCCTTGTTTTATCTCTCATTGTCTTGAATATTTAAATTCTCATGTTTAATTTCTTTCTTTTCTTTTTATTTTTTTGTCTGTATGTGGTTTGGTTTTCTGCTCACCAGAGTATTCTTGGTGTTGCTGAGTGTTTTTTGCTGTGTGTTAATAACGATACTGTGTGTAATTAGACCCTCTGCTCTCATTTTGTGAATCAAACTGTGACCCAATATTGACAGAGAATCCCAGTCTGTATTTATGTTGTCAGATCAGAGAGTTTGACTGATCCATAAATATTAAACCCAGGATAGAGCGGCTGAGTGAATGTGGTCTGGACTGTGTGGATGGGGTTCATTGTGTCAGAGACGCTGTAGAAGGACAGAGTTCCTGCACTGTGATCCACATACACTCCTATTCTCCAGGAGCTGGAGGGAACAGGGAGTTCAGTCTGATTCTTATTGTGCAGGAATGAGAAACTGGAGGGAGAGCAGCACAAACTCCAGGACTGATCATTATATCCAAACAGACGCTCATAACCAGATCTCTTCCTGCTAATCTGTCTGGATGATCAGGATATGGCTGAGGTGCGTCAGTGTAAGTCACCGCTCTGTTCCCTTCAGACAGACGGAGACGTTCATGTGCAGTGTTTGGATCCAGAGTGAACTGATGGGAATCTGATGAAAAAAAAACCCTGTAATCAGGAGTTGTAAAAGTTAAACTTTTAAGATTATTTTGCTCTTTCAGATCTGCAGCATGATGTTCATGCATTCGCTTGATATGTCATAAACTATTATTCTCACACTAAAAGTTTGCATAGTTCTATGATTTCTGTTTCTTAACTTACTTTCGTCTATCTCAACTTTCTTTAAAATTTAAGACACAATCCCTTTTTATCTTTTTGTGCTGAACTGTAAAAGCTCTTTGTTCAGATTAAAAAAAAAAATCGAAAATGGATTAATTCTGTTTGTTTTTGTGTTTGCTTGTTTATTTTATTTATTTATTCTTTTTTACATAAACACAAATACAAACACATTCACGTGTAGGCCTACGATTCACACACAAGCACAGAAAGCTGTAGATATTTGGACAGAACAGACAAACACATCAGTTTGCATTTTTAGAAATATATTGGATTTGTTGTTTTATTGTTGCTATGGCGATCAGCCAGTATTAAAGTATTAATTAACTATTGGGTATCACATTATGTATTTGTATGTTGGTTCATAGTGGTTTTACAACCTGGTCTCATGGCAAAAACGTACCCGGGGGCACATTTTCGCGAGACGCGAAATAGTACCAATAAGTACATATCACTGCAGTTTCCAGAAGAAATGAACACAGTAGAAGTAGGAGTAAAACTCCGACACCTTTATTCCTTTTCACACACATTTACAGAGTTTCGATTAATAAAGCGTAATTTTCGCACAATTACTTGAAGAATATCATGTAATGACTTCAAAACAATATTAATATGCTGGGAGATTTGAAAACTGATGCTTTTGAACGTTAGCATCGCACATATCCAGCTTCATATCAATGGGTTTTTTGTTTTATTGTTGCTATGGCGATCAGCCAGTATTAAAGTATTAATTAACTATTGGGTATCACATTATGTATTTGTATGTTGGTTCATAGTGGTTTTACAACCTGGTCTCATGGCAAAAACGTACCCGGGGGCACATTTTCGCGAGACGCGAAATAGTACCAATAAGTACATATCACTGCAGTTTCCAGAAGAAATGAACACAGTAGAAGTAGGAGTAAAACTCCGACACCTTTATTCCTTTTCACACACATTTACAGAGTTTCGATTAATAAAGCGTAATTTTCGCACAATTACTTGAAGAATATCATGTTATGACTTCAAAACAATTTTAATATGCTGGGAGATTTGAAAACTGATGCTTTTGAACGTTAGCACCGCACATATCCAGCTTCATATCAATGGGTTTTCAGCGACGGTAGGTTTGTTCGGTAGCCCACAGAGTATGGAGACGTACTTGAGAGGCGAGGAGCTCCGGTTCGACAAAACGGTTCAAATATACATATAAGTTCAAATGACACGGTTGCATCAACAAATGTGTTTTTATATCAGTTTTGCATTTGTTAACACTATCGGGTAGGTTTAGGGTTCGGTTTGGTGTAGGGCATGTTTCCAACACGCTAGAGCATTAACTTTTAGCGACAGTCCCCGGATATTTGAATTATGAACCGCCGCAATACGTACCTGAAGCAGCGTAATAAAAACCCAGCAATACATACCTATATCACGTAATAAAAACGTGCCAGGGTTCACGTATTGAACCCGTGTTTTAGCGCCACTCAGTGGACATTTCTCTTTGAAACTGCGGCGAAACGTGCAGTAAGGTACGTAAAAACGGTGTTGCAGAAAAGTACCCAGAGGTAGCTATTTTTATGAGACTGGGTTGTGGTTTTAAGAAAGTACCTTAAAATTAAACGAGTATTAATTATTAAACTACTATTAAAAATTATCAATAAAGTAATCTGACTACAAATTTAAAGAAGTAATTAATAATTCAATGTAAACTGGATTATTTTTGCCTACACTGCACATGATTCATAATGAATTATAAATAATATTTTCTATCAGTTCTGTCACTTCAAACTAAACTTTCTAGTTAAAGTATCTTAGTGTGTGTCATTGTGTTTGTTAGTGGCTTACATTGTAGGAAGTCCTCTCTGGTCCTGGGAACAATGTTACTGTGAGTGACTGTGAAAATAGCAGATATAAACACTCAGAGAGAAAATGATACCTGTATCTATTCCTTAGACATTTCTAACATTTTCTTTATGATATTAGATGATGTTTGTCTCATTACAGAGAGCAGATGAATCTAATATTTTACCAGATATCTTTTTCATCTCCTCTTTGCAGAAATCCTCCAGTTTGTGTCTCAGCTGACAGACAGATTCTCTCACACCATCAAAAGAAAAGAGGAAACTGACAGAGATGTTTTCTGTAGATTCAGGAGGAGCTGAGAGAGACTGAAGACTCTGCAGAAACACAAATAATAAACCAGAAAAAGATCTGCAAAGATATATAATACATAAGAGATGTTTAATTAAGTTGTGTCTTTTATTTGAAGTTCGAAACGTGACCTGAATATAATGTAAAAATACCCTTTTCTTCACATAAAAGTGTTTGTTGTACTTCTTCCCAACATAATATATTCACATTGATGCTACAGATGCTTAATTTACAGGTCTATGACTTTAACGATAATCTTCGATCAATACAGATGCTCAGATATAATAGACCTTACTCAGGATACTGCCATATTTAATTTTTGACAGGAATGAAAACAAGGCTGTGAGTGATAAAAGTACAGTGCATTTAATGTACTGTACTACTGTTGTTGAAGTACAATACAATCCAAAAATGTTACTGTTGTAAAGGCTGTAAGTCTATCTCTCACAGCCTTGATTTCATCTGTGTTAAATTCAATATAGCCTCTAACCTGATTATTGTCTATAGATAATGGTCTCTATTATTAGTATGTTTCATCAGGTCACCTCACTGATGCAGTGCTCCCAAGTGAAACCAGTTTTTCATGATAAAACCCCCACCATCACCAGATAACATTCTGAGCAACATTCCCATCAGCAGACTGACGCTTAAGGCTGGAAAACACTATACATTATACTTTTGCCTAGATATTTCCTGATTGCAATCTGGAGGAGTTGATGCTAGCTGCTAAAAAATCAGAGCCAGTCTGCAGATTTTGGGCACTCAGAGTTGACAGATTTCACAGAAAATCACATTGTCTGTGATGAATCCAGTTTTTAAGCTTCAGACTATGATTTCTATGAAGTCGATATCAAAATATGCAGATTTTAGAACACATAGTTTTTATTTGTCACACGTCACCTAACAACATGGTACGTGTTTCTGCATGAGTTTGTTGTGTTCGCAATGACTTGAAAGTCATTTAGTGTATGACGATCATTTTCTTTCTGCAAGTGTTTCCAAATCTGTTTATGTTTTAAAGTTGTGTAGTGCATTCCAGCCTTTACCTGCAGGAAATGTATGTGATCGTCTGTGTGTGAAAGCTGCTCCAGCTCAGAGTTTCTCTTCTTCAGATCTTCAATCTCCTGCTCCAGTCGCTCCATTTGTCCTTCAGCTCGACTCACTGCAGTCTTTTCCTGATCTCTGATCCGCTGTGTCACCTCAGAGCGGCTTCTCTCAATGGAGCGGATGAGCTCAGTAAAGATCCTCTCACTGTCCTCCACTGCTGTCTGTGCAGAGCGCTGTTAGACACACATCACAATCAGCTCTTACTGCTTCCTCACAGTGGCTTCAGTGGGACTGAAAGAGGAGAGTCAAACTGAGTCTCAAACTTCTCTTCTTCTCCAAACTCACCTTATGAGACTCCACAGCCTCTCTCAGCTGCTCAAGATCTTTCTGTAGATGAAATTAAAGTTTCTGGAGGAGAAATTAAAAACAGCAAATCTCACATGTTACACAAAGATATCACAAAATCATGTCAAATGTTGGCTGTTTGATTAAAAAAATTCTTCACAGTGTTTCTCAGAGTTTTAAGATCATTCATTGAATTTAGTTTCCATGAAGTCCTCACATATGAAGGAGGGCATATAAGTTTATTGTCGATTATTCTGCAATCAAGAGTTAATGTGAAGAAATGGACAATCAAACAGTGCAATTTGCAGCAAAAACAATAACTGATGCATGTACAGTTATAGTAGAAATCTTGAGCGATGTGACAAATGCGAGTAAAGTTCAGCTCATGCTCTTAATGCACAGAGCCGTCATGTAGTAACTCTCAATGGGAGAGAAGTTCACATGATGCACTCATGATACAGCTGGATACTGCAGTGAAGAGAAACACTTGAAGTGTCAGCATTAATACATCAATGTGTCGTTTCAGTTCATACCTCTTTCTCTGTCCTCTCTGCTGCAGTTGATACAGTCTCATGGTTTTTATGTTCATCTGTTTCCTTTCATCAGCAAGCCCTCTGTGATGACCAGGTCATGTCTCTGTTGACAAAACGATGCTAAGTGTTTTGAAATACTGTTTTTCATTCCCACGCTGTGCGCACAAGAGAACCTACCTGTCTGCACACTTCATCCTCTTCCTGAGCCCTCTTTATTTGAGCAAGCTTGGTAGGCACTGCTGGCAATTGTTGAATGGCATGATCAATTTGACCTCTTCCTCTCTTTTTAGGTCTGCTTCAGACAGGTGTTCGTTGAGTGGAGCTCTAGAGAGTGTGTCTGCTGGGTTAAATATAACCAACCCATGGGTTCAAAACTACGGTGACGCATTGCTGCCACACACATGTTAAAACGACATATTTTTTTCTCGTAATAACGTCATATTTTGTCATAAAAACGACACGTTTTCTCGTAATTATAGATAGGCTATATGGTACATTATGTGAGCGAGCTAAGCGACTGTCCGCGCTGCTGTCGCCACAGTCTGACATAAACGAGGATCTGCACGCTGCTGAAATTACTGAAATACACTGTTTTAAATGTATTTTAATGTAATGGTTTTAATTGTAGCGGCATGTTTATTAGGATTAATCTCCAATCTGTCTACAATATAGTGCTATCCAATAACTGTACTCAGACCCATGACTCGTTTAGGCTATGATCAGATCAAAACAGTCATTTTTGAATAATCGACTCTGGGCTTAATATTTCTTTATTTGAATGACTGAAGTTTGATTTAACAACAAATCGAAATACGAAAAAAAAAGAAATGAAGAGATTTTCTAATAGGCTAATAATAATAACAACAACAACAACAACAACAACAACAGTTATTGGATAGCACTATATTGTAGACAGATTGGAGATTAATCCTAATAAACATGCCGCTACAATTAAAACCATTACATTAAAATACATTTAAAACAGTGTATTTCAATAATTTCAGCAGCGTGCAGATCCTCGTTTATGTCAGACTGTGGCGACAGCAGCGCGGACAGTCGCTTAGCTCGCTCACATAATGTACCATATAGCCTATCTATAATTACGAGAAAACATGTCGTTTTTATGACAAAATATGTCGTTAAAACGAGAAAAGATCTTGTTTTAACGAGAAAACATCTCGTTATTACGAGAAAAGATGTCATTATTACGACATAACTGAGTGAAAAAATGTGTGTGGCAGCAATGCATCACCGTACAAAACAACCCAATAGCAGGGTTTGTCCCTTTTTAACCCAGCATTTTTTAGAGTGGAAGCATAACAACTACAACAGTATTAAAAAAAAACAGCCAATATAACCTGATCACATTTTCTCTTGGTGGTTTCATAAACACAGTTACAGCAACCAGAGAAAAACTAATGTTAGAAAGTCAAGGGTCAAGAGCCCAACTAAAGCAAACGCTTATCTCCACAACGGTGTCTTCAAATTGTATTCTTTTCAATAAACATTAACATCTAAACCTCTGTTAATTCTTAATAAGAAATGTTTTGATGCATGAG
>NW_015552667.1:41628-41988 GCF_001515605.1 Sinocyclocheilus anshuiensis
ACACTGCATGACTACACAATAGGACGAATCGCCAACGGCTCTGTCTGGTCTGCAAACTACGTTTCACAACAAAACACACGCGAGAAGTGATAAGGAAATAACGCGACAACCCGCGTGCGTCAGACCGGAGTTCTCCAGCGAGACTATAATTATTAAAAAAATAAATATATAGCCCGCAAATTGTCTGTGAGCTGATTTCCAGCTACAAGGATAAAAAGAAAAACAGATTATGCAGGAGGGAGATGCAGGGAACAGGGATTGGGTGTTCTGCAAAGAGAGTTGGAGGTAAATAATTTTCCAGTAACTGTTATGCTGATGTTGTGGCTGGTCAAGCAAATGTTTGTGCTTGTTTCTGTATGA
>NW_015552667.1:42355-43629 GCF_001515605.1 Sinocyclocheilus anshuiensis
GGGGCAAATCTCAGATCAGTCTGAGCGCTCATGGTACTCACAGTGCTGTACACCTGCAGGCGCCACTGACTCGGACGGTTGTCGTGTAATAAACACGTAAACAGCAAACGTTCGCGTGTCAGCGCTTAATGCGCATATCCTATATGAAAAGCATTTTAGGGGTCCCTTGGCTTTTGGGGGCCCAAGGCGGTCGCCTACCTTTGCCTAATGGGTAAGTCCGCCCCTGCGGGTGACATCATCTTGCCCCTCGGTTCCAAAACGAGCCGTTTTTGGAGCTTGATTAAATACATGCTTTGTTTAATGAGGAGGATGTTTTAAGCTATGAAACTTGCAGGCTGTTTTAATGGTACAAAGACCCCTTATATGACAAAAGATCAAGAAAATAAAAGACCTACAGCATTTCACTGTTTCTCTTTTGTGAGCCACTTTGGATAAAAGTGCGTGGTGAATGAATACACATGAAATATACATATTCAGATTTATCATGCGTCTCAAGTGTTGCCATATAAAAGTACAATGTGTAGATCTCTCTGTAATCTAGATAGTTATAATAGCTTTGCTGATGATTGTCGACCCCAAACATTAAACCCAGGATAGAGCGGCTGAGTGAATGTGGTCTGGACTGTGTGGATGAGGTTCATTGTGTCAGAGACGCTGTAGAAGGACAGAGTTCCTGCACTGTGATCCACATACACTCCTATTCTCCTGCTGATGGGCTTTACATGGAGATCAGTCTCTATGTTACTATGTCTGAATGAGTAACTGGAGGAAGAGCAGTACAAACTCCAGGACTGATCATTACGTCCAAACACACACTCAACACCTCCCTTCCTGTTGATGCTCTTATATGAGACTGATATATACACACGTCCACTCCACTCAATCTCACAGTAACAGCGTCCACACACACACTCTCTACACAGCACCTGCTCCCAAACATGAAATCTGTCTGGATGATCAGGATACAGCTGGACTGTGCAAGTATGAGTAATCACTCTGTTGCTCTCAGAGAGACGGAGGTTTTTATTCACTGTGTTCAGATCCAGAGTGAGCTGATGGGAATCTGATGGAGATAAAACACATCAGAATCACCACATACACTCCTATTCTCCTGCAGCTGGAGGGAACAGGGAGTTCAGTCTGACTCTTATTGTGCCAGAATGAGAAACTGGAGAGAGAGCAGCACAAACTCCAGGACTGATCATTACATCCAAACACACACTTATTAACAGATCCCTTCCTGCTGATGCTCTTATATGACACTGATATATACA
>NW_015552667.1:44091-52094 GCF_001515605.1 Sinocyclocheilus anshuiensis
CAAATCTGGCTGGATGATCAGGATACAGCTGAGGTGTGTCAGTGTAAGTCACCGCTCTGTTCCCTTCAGACAGACGGAGACGTTTATGTGCAGTGTTTGGATCCAGAGTGAACTGATGGGAATCTGGTGAACAGAAAAAAAAAAACACTGTAATCAGGAGTTGTAAAAGTTAAACTTTTAAGATTATTTTGCTCTATGAGATCTGTAGCATGATGTTCATGCATTCGCTTGATATGTCATAAACTATTATTCTCACACTAAATGTTTGCATAGTTCTATGATTTCTGTTTCTTAACTTACTTTCGTCTATCTCAACTTTCTTTAAAATTTAAGACACAATCCCTTTTTATCTTTTTGTGCTGAACTGTAAAAGCTCTTTGTTCAGATTGAAAAAAAATTGTTTTTGTGTTTGCTTGGTTATTTTATTTATTTATTCTTTTTTACATAAACACAAATACAAACACATTCACGTGTAGGCCTACGATTCACACACAAGCACAGAAAGCTGTAGATATTTGGACAGAACAGACAAACACATCAGTTTGCATTTTTAGAAATGTATTGGATTTGTTGTTTTATTGTTGCTATGGCGATCAGCCAGTATTAAAGTATTAATGAACTATTGGGTATCACATTATGTATTTGTATGTTGGTTCATAGTGGTTTTAAGAAAGTAACTTAAAATTAAACGAGTATTAATTATTAAACTACTATTAAAAATTATCAATAAAGTAATCTGACTACAAATTTAAAGAAGTAATTAATAATTCAATGTAAACAGGAGTATTTTTGCCTACACTGCACATGATTCATAATGAATTATAAATAATATTTTCTATCAGTTCTGTCACTTCAAACTAAACTTTCTAGTTAAAGTATCTTAGTGTGTGTCATTGTGTTTGTTAGTGGCTTACATTGTAGGAAGTCCTCTCTGGTCCTGGGAACAATGTTACTGTGAGTGACTGTGAAAATAGCAGATATAAACACTCAGAGAGAAAATGATACCTGTATCTATTCCTTAGACATTTCTAACATTTTCTTTATGATATTAGATGATGTTTGTCTCATTACAGAGAGCAGATGAATCTCTAATATTTTACCAGATATCTTTTTCATCTCCTCTTTGCAGAAATCCTCCAGTTTGTGTCTCAGCTGACAGACAGATTCTCTCACACCATCAAAAGAAAAGAGGAAACTGACAGAGATGTTTTCTGTAGATTCAGGAGGAGCTGAGAGAGACTGAAGACTCTGCAGGAATAACAATTAATAAACCAACTGAAGAGGAGACTATTCAACTATAATTAAGACCATTATATTATTGGTTAATAATTTGACAAATAAAAAAGTTATATTATAATGGATAATAGTCTCTATTATTAGCATATTTCATTGTCAAATCATTACTCCAGTCCTGAGTGAAACCAGTTTTTTTTTTTTACGGTAAAGACCACAACAGACAACATTTCTGTCAGTAGAATCACTACTTATTGTCTCTCAATCAAATTGTGTGGCTCAAATAATCAATGATAATTAGAGATTCAATAAATACCTTTAACAGCAGATCTTGTTAAAGTCCACTGTGGGTTTTATTAGATCTCTGTTACCTGGAGGAAATGTATGTGATCGTCTGTGTGTGAAAGCTGCTCCAGCTCAGAGTTTCTCTTCTTCAGATCTTCAGTCTCCTGCTCCAGTCGCTCCATTTGTCCTTCAGCTCGACTCACTGCAGTCTTTTCCTGATCTCTGATCCGCTGTGTCACCTCAGAGCGGCTTCTCTCAATGGAGCGGATGAGCTCAGTAAAGATCCTCTCACTGTCCTCCACTGCTGTCTGTGCAGAGCGCTGTTAGACACACATCACAATCAGCTCTTACTGCTTCCTCACAGTGGCTTCAGTGGGACTGAAAGAGGAGAGTCAAACTGAGTCTCAAACTTCTCTTCTTCTCCAAACTCACCTTATGAGACTCCACAGCCTCTCTCAGCTGCTCAAGATCTTTCTGTCTCTGCTGGATTCTCTGCTGGATTTCACTCTGTGTCTCCTTCAAGTGTTTCTGGAGGAGAAATTAAAAACAGCAAACCTCACATATTAAACAAATACAGTATATCACAAAATCATTTCAAAATCAAAGTTTGATTAAAAAAATTCTTCTTCACAGTGTTTCTCAGAGTTTTAAGATCATTAATTTAATTTAGTTTCCATTAAGTCCTCATATGAAGGAGGGCATATGAGTTTATTGTCATCATTATTCTGCAACCAAGAATTAATGTGAAGAAATGGACTTTCAAACTGAGTGCAATTTGCAGCAAAAACAATAACTCTGATGCACGTACAGTTATAGTAGAAATCTTGAGCGATGTGACAAAGGTGAGTAAAGTTCAGCTCATGCTCTAATGCACAGAGCCGTCATGTAGTAACTCTCAATGGGAGAGAAGTTCACATGATGCACTCATGATACAGCTGGATACTGCAGGGAGGAGAAACACTTGAAGTGTCAGCATTAATACATCAATGTGTCGTTTCAGTTCATACCTCTTTCTCTGTCCTCTCTGCTGCAGTTGATACAGTCTCATGGTTTTTATGTTCATCTGTCATACAAAGTACACAAACACATTGCTGGTCAGTACGACAGAAAAGCTCCAGAAGCTTATCATGTTGATGGCAGATCATCTGCTGCAGTCGTCCAGTGGCATCAGTCACTTTGTGTCTCTTTCCTGAGCGAAACTCTTCATGACGCTCAAAGTGAGTTTGACAGTAAGACTCCAGACACACCAGACAGGACTTGACAGCTTTGTGTTTTCTTCCAGTACAGATGTCACACTCCACGTCTCCATGTCCAGCAGGAACAGCAGCTTTTAGATTGGTCTTCTTCAGTTTCTCCACCACTATAGCCAGCATGGTGTTTTTACCTAAAGCAGGTGTTGGACTGAAGGTCTGTCTGCACTGAGGGCAGCTGTAGACTCTCTTCTGATCCTCTTGATCCCAGCAGTCTGTAATACAGCTCATACAGTAACTGTGTCCACAATGTATAGTTACTGGATCCTTCAGGAGATCCAGACACACTGGACAGCTGAACTGCTCCACTGAAAAAACACTGGCTTCAGCCATTTCACTGTCTACAGCAATACAGACACACAAACAACAGCTCAACAGCAGATCAGTTTCAGTTTCTTTTAAATGAGTTTCCTGGTTCTGTGTTTGAGAGACGTGTGCAAAACAGGTGTGTCTGTAAGTCTGTAAACTCACATACTGAAATGTCCACTAGGTGTCAGTCTCATAGAAACTCAGAGTTAGTGAGAACACAAAGTTGCTGTGAGTTAGATAAACACCTTTACAAAATAAAACTACCGTAATACACAAGTGTAACTTGCACATGGACATTATACACACACAGGGTTTGACACTAACTTCTTCACTCACAAGCCAGTTTATCTATTAAATAAGTTACTTTTGGAGTGGACTTGAATTGACGCTGATGCTATGAGATCCTGGTGAGATCCCGCTATGAGGTGTTGAGATCCTGGAAGAACCCTTATTTGGCTTGTGCCCATAACCCAGCTATATCCGGTTATTAGATGATTGTGATTCTGCATGAGCAGGTTATGGGGCGATGTCAGGGTTGAAGAGGCCTTTCCTTCCAAGCCCTGTAGAGTTACATCTGGGTTGGTTGGCAAGGCATATACAGAGGCAGGTCAGAACCATGGGGTGCAGGGACACACCAGCCTGACCTCCTAAAAGACCTGGACCATGGTGAGAGATTATATCCAGAGATGGATCTCACCCTCTGTGCCACCAAACAAACGGCTCATGCTATCAGTCATTGGATTGCTGTCCTGGTTGTTACAGAGAGGCATCTGTGGCTCACAGGAATCAAGGAAAGGGCAAAGCCTTTCTTTTGGTCGCCACTATTTCACCTCTTGGCTCATTCAGCGAAGCAGTTAATACTGTCATTGATAGCTTCCAGGAGACTGAGAACAGTCATCTTTCAGAGAACTGATCTGGTTGTGGAGAAAAGTCTTCTCTTCTTTGCACAAATTACTCGAATCACAGAGCTCCAGATGCCAAAATCAGACTTTATTGGTGGAAACAACAAAGCCGAGATGCCAGCTGAACATCTGACCATCCTTTCGATTTCCTCTGTTTGTATGCAGTATCTTCAACATTTTTCATCTTTAAACACATTCAAAGATTATATATGCTGAAGATACTGCATAAATTGTGGTTAAAGACAAAAGTGCTAAGTTATTTGTATTAGTGACACTTTTATTCACAGTAGATCGTTGCTGTGACAGTCTACTGTAAACTGCATTAAACAGAACATTTTACCCTTACGCAAAGAAAATATTTTCGCATATATTAACAAACAATATATTAAATGATTTGTTGTATATAGAAAATGTACTGAATAATATTTTGTGTTAATATATTCCAATGGAGTAATACTGTCACATCTGGTCAAGGAGGCAAACAAGCAGAGTCAAGCAAACATATAATTTTATTAAGGTAACTGAGGAAGGGCTTCCAACATAGGAGAATCGAACTGAGGTGTGCTACGAAAGCAGAGGAAGCAGTCTTATCTGAATTTAAATGGTCTGGTCCTTTCACAGATAGCAGAGGATTCCCGGATAGACAGGCAGACAGGTAGGCAGGGGCTCCGCGCTGACAAGCTCACAACCTTGAGACCAGCCGACGAGTGACTGAGGTGCGTGTGTTTTTGAATGGTGTGGTAAGTGGATGCAGGTGTCCGTGATTAATAACTAGGTGATTGTGAACGGGTGTAGACGGTTGGTTCGGCTGGTGAGGCAGGTGATCTTGTGACATTACCCCATCCCCCACGGGCGTCTCCTGATGCCGAGACCAACGGCGAGGACGACCGCGCCCCCTGGGAGCGGGGCGGTCAGGGTGGCCCTGGTGGAAATCGTTGAGGAGGGATGGGTCAAGTATGTCCTCTCTGTCTGCCCACAATCTCTCCTCAGGACTGTACCCCTCCCAGTCTATGAGGTATTGAAGTCGGCCGCCTCGCCGCCGGGAGTCGAGGATCTCTTTGACTCTGTAGATGGTCTCATCGGAGACGACTTCGGGCGGAGGGGGGGTACCTCATGCTCTGTGGAGGGAGGGAGGAGAGGATTAGTGAAAGGTTTTAGCAGGGAAACGTGGAAGGTGGGTGAGATCCGGTAATGGTCTGGCAGGTGTAGCTGGTAAGTGACTTCGTTGATGCACCGTGCTACTGGGAAAGGACCTATGTACCGGGGACTCAGCTTCCTGCTTGGCCGCCGGAGGCGAATATCCCGAGTGGACAACCAGACGTGATCCCCGGGTTGATAGACGGGATTGTCGGCACGACGAGCGTCTGCATTGACCTTGTACCTCCGGACTGCCCGCTGGAGATGGACATGAGCTGAGTCCCATATCCTCTCGCTGTCCCGGAACCAGTAGTCTACCGCTGGGCCTTCTGAATGCTCCTCGGTCCAGGGAAACAGTGGCGGCTGGTATCCAAGGACACATTGAAATGGAGTTAGTCCGGTGGCTTCCTGGCGCAGGGAATTCTGGGCGTATTCTGCCCAGGGTAGATACTGACTCCAGCTGTCCTGATGATCATTAGATGATTGTGATTCTGCATGAGCAGGTTATGGGGCGATGTCAGGGTTGAAGAGGCCTTTCCTTCCAAGCCCTGTAGAGTTACATCTGGGTTGGTTGGCAAGGCATATACAGAGGCAGGTCAGAACCATGGGGTGCAGGGACACACCAGCCTGACCTCCTAAAAGACCTGGACCATGGTGAGAGATTATATCCAGAGATGGATCTCACCCTCTGTGCCACCAAACAAACGGCTCATGCTATCAGTCATTGGATTGCTGTCCTGGTTGTTACAGAGAGGCATCTGTGGCTCACAGGAATCAAGGAAAGGGCAAAGCCTTTCTTTTGGTCGCCACTATTTCACCTCTTGGCTCATTCAGCGAAGCAGTTAATACTGTCATTGATAGCTTCCAGGAGACTGAGAACAGTCATCTTTCAGAGAACTGATCTGGTTGTGGAGAAAAGTCTTCTCTTCTTTGCACAAATTACTCGAATCACAGAGCTCCAGATGCCAAAATCAGACTTTATTGGTGGAAACAACAAAGCCGAGATGCCAGCTGAACATCTGACCATCCTTTCGATTTCCTCTGTTTGTATGCAGTATCTTCAACATTTTTCATCTTTAAACACATTCAAAGATTATATATGCTGAAGATACTGCATAAATTGTGGTTAAAGACAAAAGTGCTAAGTTATTTGTATTAGTGACACTTTTATTCACAGTAGATCGTTGCTGTGACAGTCTACTGTAAACTGCATTAAACAGAACATTTTACCCTTACGCAAAGAAAATATTTTCGCATATATTAACAAACAATATATTAAATGATTTGTTGTATATAGAAAATGTACTGAATAATATTTTGTGTTAATATATTCCAATGGAGTAATTCTGTCACATCTGGTCAAGGAGGCAAACAAGCAGAGTCAAGCAAACAGATCATTTTATTAAGGTAACTGAGGAAGGGCTTCCAACATAGGAGAATCGAACTGAGGTGTGCTACGAAAGCAGAGGAAGCAGTCTTATCTGAATTTAAATGGTCTGGTCCTTTCACAGATAGCAGAGGATTCCCGGATAGACAGGCAGACAGGTAGGCAGGGGCTCCGCGCTGACAAGCTCACAACCTTGAGACCAGCCGACGAGTGACTGAGGTGCGTGTGTTTTTGAATGGTGTGGTAAGTGGATGCAGGTGTCCGTGATTAATAACTAGGTGATTGTGAACGGGTGTAGACGGTTGGTTCGGCTGGTGAGGCAGGTGATCTCGTGACACCCAGTGACATTTTTAGTTTTTTATTTTAGGCCATATTGTGTGTGTGTGTGTGTGTAAAGAATAATGTTGTGTAAATAATGTTGCACAACATTATTGTCAGTTATTAGAAATTAAATTAAAAAAATGCTATGTAAAATGGCATATTTGTAGCTTGGCCAATCAGAGGTCCGAAAATTTACGTTGAGTATACACTGTTTATTGCGTTTTAAGAGTATCTGAGAATGGCACACTTTGCTTAACTTGAAAATCACGCTGCACATGCTCTCTTGTGAGAGAGTGAGTGCAGAAACCCTAATATGGGCATGGTTTGGGTGCGTTTTATGCAAATTAGTAGCTCATGGCACTTGCACTCCCTCTTTTAGAATTTGTCAATATTAGAATAAGGGTAAGTTACAAATTGACGTGCGAACTCAGGATTCCTACAGATATTTTACCTTAGAACGTTTTTATGTGCACATGAAAAGGCAAATTGAACGACATTATTAGTCAATGAGGCCTGAATGGACTTGAAATGTAATGTTTCAAATACTGTTTGTCGAAAGAGTGCTATTGTTTTTCATGAAATGTCTGTAATCCTCTTAAAGCATTGTATAACTCGTCCTTGTACGGATTTTATTTTTTATTTTTTTTGCTGGAAGCTAATCTGAGTAGGAATGGTCACGTACTTTTGACCATGGGTGTCAGAACTATTGCATGAACCATTGGTCTTAAACCTTTTTAAGACCAATGATATTGCAACCACTCAATTTTACAGCCATTTGAGGAATGTCCTAATAAATTAAACTCCATTCCATGTTTTAGCTACAGCCTTGACTTCCACACTGCTGCTTCCTAAAATCTATTCCACTTGGCTCATTCAGAATCCATATAAATTAAACTCCATTCCGTGTTTTTCACTACTCACGCCTGCTGCACTCCCACAACACAGCAAGGTAAACAATCTGTTTGCCTGTTGCTTTTAAAAGCATCATGTGGTCTTGCAGCATTGAATTACAGTTACACTTACACTATGTTGTTATAATGCTAACAGTTACCTGATGTTTTTGCTAGGCTAGGCACCAGAATACAGGAAATGGCATCTACTCCGGTAAAATTTTTCTGGACCCAACCACTTTTTTTTTTTTTTTGCTTCCGATGCCCCTGCTTTTGACTGAAGCTTAAT
>NW_015552667.1:54189-56689 GCF_001515605.1 Sinocyclocheilus anshuiensis
GGGGGGGGTACCTCATGCTCTGTGGAGGGAGGGAGGAGAGGATTAGTGAAAGGTTTTAGCAGGGAAACGTGGAAGGTGGGTGAGATCCGGTAATGGTCTGGCAGGTGTAGCTGGTAAGTGACTTCGTTGATGCACCGTGCTACTGGGAAAGGACCTATGTACCGGGGACTCAGCTTCCTGCTTGGCCGCCGGAGGCGAATATCCCGAGTGGACAACCAGACGTGATCCCCGGGTTGATAGACGGGATTGTCGGCACGACGAGCGTCTGCATTGACCTTGTACCTCCGGACTGCCCGCTGGAGATGGACATGAGCTGAGTCCCATATCCTCTCGCTGTCCCGGAACCAGTAGTCTACCGCTGGGCCTTCTGAATGCTCCTCGGTCCAGGGAAACAGTGGCGGCTGGTATCCAAGGACACATTGAAATGGAGTTAGTCCGGTGGCTTCCTGGCGCAGGGAATTCTGGGTGTATTCTGCCCAGGGTAGATACTGGCTCCAGCTGTCATGATGTTCATGACAGTAGGCCCGAAGATATCGTCCGATTTCCTGGATCTTACGTTCGGTCTGGCCGTTGGTCTGCGGGTGGTATCCGGAGGATAAACTGACCGATACTCCCAGGAGGCGGAAAAACCCTCGCCAGACCCTGGAGATGAATTGGGGTCCCTGTCGGAAACTATGTCTTCCAGAAGACCGAAGTTCCTGAATACGTGTTGGAAGAGGGCTTCGGTTGTTTCCAGGGCGGTAGGTAATCCTCGTAGTGGGATTAATTTGCAGGATTTGGAGAACCGGTCTACGGCTACTAGGATGGTCGTGAATCCATTTGAGGGAGGGAGGTCGGTGGCAAAGTCCACCCCCAGGTGGGACCAGGGCCGGTGAGGGATGGGTAATGGGACCAGTTTACCCTCCGGCAGACGACGTGGCATGGTGGAGATGGCACAGACCGGACATCCCTTGACGTAGCAGGCAACATCTTGGGCCATGTTGGGCCACCAGTAACGGTTCTGGAGGAGCGAGAGCGTTCGGTGGCTACCTGGGTGCCCGGATCCCGGAGAGGTGTGGACGGAGTCCAGAAGGGTCAGACGCAGGGTGGACGGGATGTAACTCTTCCCTTCTGGACCTCCCAGCGGAGCAGGTTCAGTGAGAGTGGCGGCATGGATTTGGTCGTCGAGTGCCCACCGAATGGGAGCCATGAAGACTGAGAGTGGCAGGGTGGGCTCTGGTTCTTCCGGGGTTGGATCAGGCTGGTGTAGGCGGGAGAGTGCGTCCGCTTTGACGTTCTTACTCCCCAGACGGTAAGTGACCTCAAAGTGGAATCGAGTAAAGAATAGCGCCCAGTGGGCCTGTTTCGGATTATGACGCTTGGCTTCTCGCAGGTACTGTAAGTTCTTGTCGACTGTAATCACCTGGAATGGCTGTTTGGCGCCCTCCAACCAATGCCGCCACTCTTCCAAGGCGAGCTTGATAGCCAGCAACTCCCGATTCCCCACGTCGTAGTTCTGCTCCGCCGGGGATAATTTCCGTGAGAAGTACGCGCAGGGATGGAGTACGGGGGTTCACCCTTCCATTGGGAGAGAACGGCGCCCACTCCCAGGGTCACCGCGTCCACCTCGACCACGAAGCGGAAATTGGGGTTTGGGTGTGAAAGAGCCGGGGCCGTACAGAAGGCGGTTTTGAGATGGAGGAAGGCCCGGTGTGCTTCTGGGGTCCAGGTGAGGATTTTGGGCTTCCGGCAGAGGACAGAGGTGAGTGGTGCTGCCCACTGGCTGTAGTGGGCGATAAAGCGGCGATAGAAATTGGCGAACCCCAGGAACCTCTGCATCTCCTTAATGGTAGTGGGTTGTGGCCAATTCCGAACCGCCTCCACCTTCCTCTGGTCCATCTGTACTCCTGTAGGGGTGACGATGTAGCCCAGGAAGTGGATGGTGGATTTGTGGAATTCACATTTCTCAGCTTTTAAATACAGGTGATGTTGGCGGAGGCGTTAAAGCAGTGGTCACCAAACTTTTTAGGCCCAAGATCCCTGACCTCGGCCTTTATGAAAGACAAGATCTACCTATTGAAGAATTGATAGAAAAAGACATCCCAGATTGTACTTCAAATTTGAGGCCTTTTATTTAGTATGTTAATTAGTGATGCGCCCGATCATAGCTGATTCAGAATTCAGATTTTCTTTTCTTTTTTTCAACTAGCAAATTAGATTCTGATACTGATACTGATTTTTAAGCAAATTTATTTATTGGCTATTTGCTTTATAACAAACAAACTGGCTTTAAACAAAAATATCTAGCCACTGCAATTTAATCATGATCTGCACGGGCAGTTGTTTTTGATTTGATTTAGATTAATTTCAGGATTTAAAACAAAAACAGAATGGTCTGACTTTAGGTGTTATTTATTTATTTGCTACATAAAACATCTGCACGAAACAGCAGGTGGCGCCTATGAACAGGGTTGCCAGGTTTTCGCAATAAAACTAGTCCAATCGCGTTTCGAGGAGGGTT
>NW_015552667.1:56895-60128 GCF_001515605.1 Sinocyclocheilus anshuiensis
CTTTAAGCAAAAATATCTAGCCATTTGAAATTAGAGGCAACCACTGCATTTTAATCATGATCTGCACGGGCAGTTGTTTTTGATTTGATTTAGATTAATTTCAGGATTTAAAACAAAAACAGAATGGTCTGACTTTAGGTGTTATTTATTTATTTGCTACATAAAACATCTGCACGAAACAGCAGGTGGCGCCTATGAACAGGGTTGCCAGGTTTTCGCAATAAAACTAGTCCAATCGCTTTTCGAGGAGGGTTCCCCTGTAAAAATCGCATTCCGGGGGTAAAATACACGTTTTTCGGCGGGGATCTTCAAGTAAAATTCACATTCCAGGGACTGAATATCACGTTATTGGGGTCGCTTCAACCCGCGGACATGAACAACAACCCGCGGCAACATTGTTAAGTAGCCCAATTCCGCGGGAAAACCGCAGACTTGGCAACACTGCTTATGAACCGAGCGCACTATAGCGTTTCCTTGGTTACCGCTGTAAACAAAGCAGAGTTGCGCTTTATACGGAGAAGAAAATGCCATCGAAACTTTTCTCAAGACAGTTCCCTTCAGTGATACATTAATATAACCCCATAAATGTAATGCATTTTGTACTTATTTTACTGTTTTTTTCGGGATCTACTGGGACAGTGATAAAGATCTACCAGTCGATCGCGATCGACGGGTTGGCGACCACTGGTGTAGAGTACCCGGGTGACATGGCCGCGGTGTTCTTCTAGATTGGGTGAGTATATTAGTATATCATCGATGTAGATGAGGACGAACCGGTTGAGCATGTCTCTGAAGATCTCATTCATAAAGTTTTGGAAGATGAAAGCCACCTTCGCCCTTTCCGTCACAAACAGGTGGCGTTGTAACTCGAAGTAGAGGGAACATTGTAGCAAAAACCCGCTGCAGGAGGCTGCCTCACCAGAGAAGCTCGCTGGCCGGGCCATGGGACAGGCTGATGGTGCAGTGGTGACGGTCGGCGAGAGAGGCTCAGGGGAGGCTGTGCTCCGAGGATCCATGAGAGTCTTTGTTGAATATTACTGTAAATGGGCTGGTCTTCTGTCACATCTGGTCAAGGAGGCAAACAAGCAGAGTCAAGCAAACAGATAATTTTATTAAGGTAACTGAGGAAGGGCTTCCAACATAGGAGAATCGAACTGAGGTGTGCTACGAAAGCAGAGGAAACCGTCTTATCTGAATTTAAATGGTCTGGTCCTTTCACAGATAACAGAGGATTCCCGGATCGACAGGCAGACAGGTTGGTCTCAACCTTGAGACCAGCCGACGAGTGACTGAGGTGCGTGTGTTTTTGAATGGTTTGGTAAGTGGATGCAGGTGTCTGTGATTAATAACTACGTGATTGTGAACAGGTGTAGACGGTTGGTTCGGCTGGTGAGGCAGGTGATCTCGTGACAAATACATAAGAATTTGCTGCTTTTCATATATTGCAAAATATGTGAAAATATGTACTTATATATAGTAATATATGCAATTTTATATTCAATAACATCATTCATAAAATATATGTGTACATGTAATAAAATATGGTACTGTGTGTGTGTAGATATATTTGAACATACATGTACCATATATATTCACACTTGGGAACATGCATGTACAATTATTTGTACTCAGTTATGAGGAAAATATATATTGTCATACATGTCCATGTATTTGTGTTTATTCATAGTACATAAAGCACACAATTGGTTACGGTATAAATGTTGCCATGACTTTAACAAGGCATCCAATCGTCCAAAATGACAAAACTTCTAATATTTGTTTCAGTAAATCTTTCAGGTATTTTTCTTATATACCATCATACATATTTTTATATACCAAATGTGGATCTATGCAAACAATAAAGTGAGATAATATGTGTTCAGCTTTATGTAAACTCAAGCATTAACTCTTTAACTCTTGAGAAATTAATTGAGTTTCATTAAAGCTATTACATGTAAAAATGTAGTTACATTTTCTTCATTGCTACATATGTATTTTTATATGTATCACTATACAGCCATATATGGTCCATTAATATATTGCAGTATATTGAAAAACATAAGCACTAGTTTCCCATATATGGGAATGTATTAATATATTGCATTATATTTTCCAGTATATTTCCATTTATTTCTGTTTTGTAAGTTTAGACATGTTTGTTTATGATGTCAGTCTGCTTATACTGTTATTCAAGGGTTATTGCACCAAAATATTTATAATTTAGTTGTCTTGACCATTTCCTTTCTCTCAGCCTGTATTTATGAGTATATCTTTATTACTGCAATATGTAGTTGTTACGACTGACTAACGATTCGGTCGTTTTGAGCTCACAAAACACTGATGCTCTTTTTGAGGAGGGAACTCCATGTTTCTTATTTTGACAATACCATTGTTTTCTTTGAAGTACCTACAAAAGATATATTTAAATTTGCATGGAGACATTTAGCAGATGTTAAAACAAGGCTTATGATGTACAATTAAATATAGTCTTACCATTAGACACATGCCATCATAGTACCATGCTTCTGTCACAATGAGCAAGAGAAAAGGTGATATCCCTGATATGATTCCTTGAAACAGTTTGTTTCACGTGTAACTTATTATTATTATTATTATTATTATTATTATTGTATATTTTAGTAAATTCTGCCTTGTTCACAAGCATTACATAATTATTGTAAATTATCATGATAACATCTGATTATTGTTGTCTATTTGATAAATAAACTTGGCATTTTCTCTGTTCATCAGCTGAGAGACCAGATCAATCAGATGTTACATTTTGAAACGTCTCGGTTACTTGTGTAACCCTCGTTCCCTGACGGAGGGAACGGAGACGTTACGTCAGTCATGACTGACGAATTGGGATCTCGCCCGAGAGCCCAATCACCTTCGAGTGCTAACTAAACAAGCCAATGACAGTTGGCGTGCGTGTTTCGCCACGCGCACCCCGCCCCGCAGCGCGGGTATAAAAGGAGAGCACATGCAAACGCACATCAGTTTTTCTGACCGCCGAGGGTGCGGGAGGAACTCCAACAGGGTTCGCCATGGGGAACTGAACTGAGAAGCAAAAAAGTGCACGTATCCGGTCCGTAGAGGGGAACGGCGCAGCAAGCATGATCGACACTGAGCGGGTCCGGTGTTACTGCCTACCTGAGGCGAATACACGAGAGGACACGGGCTCTACACGGAGATTATAGAATCTCGCAAACGTGTTAGGCGTCGCCCAGCCG
>NW_015552667.1:60201-61261 GCF_001515605.1 Sinocyclocheilus anshuiensis
CTGTCGTAGAGTGTGCTCTCACTCCGAGGGGGCATGGTAAACGTTGGGCCTGGTATGCCAAGACTATAGCCTCCACTAACCAGTGGGCAAGTCTCTGTTTGGAGAAAGCCTTTCCCTTCTGTTGTCCTCCGAAGCAGACAAAGAGCAGGTCTGAGGTCCTGAAGCTCCGCGTACGGTCCACGTAAATGCGCAAAGCGCGAACGGGACAGAGCAGAGCGATGGCTGGGTCTGCCTCCTCCCGGGGCAGCGCTTGCAAGTTCACCACCTGATCCCTAAAAGGCGTGGTGGGAACTTTGGGCACATATCCAGGCCGGGGTCTCAGGACAACGTGAGAGTTACACGGTCCGAATTCTAGGCACGAATCGTCGACCGAAAATGCCTGCAGGTCCCCTACCCTCTTGACCGAGGCCAATGCGGTGAGGAGCACTGTCTTCAATGACAGAAACTTAAGCTCTACTGACTGCAGAGGCTCGAAGGGCTCCTCCTTCAAGGCCGTCAGGACCGAGGGGAGATCCCAAGAGGGTAACAGGTGAGGGCGGACAATAAAGCTCAACTTGACTTGACTTGACTTGACTAGTGGTAAAATGCTTATAGTGTGTCATTAACCTTGTCTTTTGTTTGTCTTTAGCCAATTCCATACTGGCTGTACAAGCTGCACGGCCTGAACATCAATTACAACTGTGAGATCTGTGGGAATTACATGTCCAGAGGACCCAAAGCCTTCCAGAGACACTTTGCAGTAAGTTTGCAAGAAAAATTATTCTATGTAGCAGATGTAGCAGGATCTCAGTTTACAATTTAGTTCAAGATTTTACTGACTTTTCATGCAGTTTCCAGATGTTTTCTGGCATCTTTACTTGGGTCTAATCATGCACTAATGAGAGATCTACTCTTAACGTGAAATAAAATACCTGCTAGTATGTTACATAGTAAAGTATAGAAACAAATGTAAATGAACAGTCTGGTTTCAGATGTGGACATTCAAATGAGACTGCCTTGCTCTCAGTTGTTGAAGCCCTAAGACTGGCAAGAGCGGATTCCAAATCTTCAATACTTATCT
>NW_015552667.1:61738-62103 GCF_001515605.1 Sinocyclocheilus anshuiensis
CTTGCTCTCAGTTGTTGAAGCCCTAAGACTGGCAAGAGCGGATTCCAAATCTTCAATACTTATCTTGCTGGATCCGTCCACTGCTTTTGGCACGGTTAACCACCAGATCCTTCTGTCAACCCTATTGGCAAAGGCCATCTCAGGAACCGCACTCCAGTGGTTTGAGTCTTACCTCTCAGATAGGTCCTTCAAGGTATCATGGAGAGGTGAGGTGTCGCAACATCTAACTACTGGGGTGCCTCAGAGCTCAGTTCTTGGACCACTTCTCTTCTCTGTCTACATGGCATCACTAGATTCTGTCATTCAGAAACATTGCTTTTCATATCACTGCTATGCTGATGACACTCAACTCTACCTCTCATTTC
>NW_015552667.1:62327-71303 GCF_001515605.1 Sinocyclocheilus anshuiensis
TTGGCAAAGGGCATCTCAGGAACCGCACTCCAGTGGTTTGAGTCTTACCTCTCAGATAGGTCCTTCAAGGTATCATGGAGAGGTGAGGTGTCGCAACATCTAACTACTGGGGTGCCTCAGAGCTCAGTTCTTGGACCACTTCTCTTCTCTGTCTACATGGCATCACTAGGCTTTGTCATTCAGAAACATAGCTTTTCATATCACTGCTATGCTGATTGTAGATCATTCTGATAAATGATCTGTTCAGAAATACAATGTATTTGTGTATTCTAATGTGTTGCACTTTAAATGTGTTGGACTCTTTAAGAACATGCTCCCCTCATTGGGTATATATACGAGGAACACATGAGCGCTGTGTTAATGTCGTGTTTGTGACACGAGCTCTGTTAATAAAATTCCACGTTCACATGTGGCTGTCTGTCACCGTGTTAATTCTTGGGACATAGCCTACAACATGGTGTCTGAAGACGGCACGGACTTTTCGCCTGCGAGTGAACCATTTTTGTAGAAAACAGAGACCGCTCGTAAAAGTTTTTCTCAAGGCCGCATAATGAGTGACTATGGCGGATTGTTTTCGGAGACCTGACCTGACCTGTCCCTTCTCATTTGAAGGGAATGTTGCCGACAACTGGCGAATCTTCAAGCAGGAGTATGACATTTTCATCGCGGCAGCACACCACGATAAGCCTGCCAAGACAAGGGCCTATATCCTCCTTAATCTCACAGGGCCGGAGGCCATAGAATGAGAGCGTTCGTCTACGCACCGGGTGAGAATGGCGCTGTTTTAACTCCTGCTGAAGATAAGCCTGCCAAGACAAGGGCCTATATCCTCCTCAATCTCGCAGGGCCGGAGGCCATAGAACAAGAGCATTCGTTTGTCTACGCAGCGGATGTGCGTGCACCGGGTGAGAATGGTGCTGTTTTAACTCCCGCTGAATCAAGAGAGGATCCCGAATGCCTGAAAAGGAAGTTTCGTGAAATTTGCAACCCACAACAAAACAAAACCATGGAAAGACACAAGTTTCACTCCAGAAACCGGAAACAAGGTGAGACTATTGAGTCATTTATCAGTGATCTCAGGATTAAAGCAAAAGCATGCCATTTCGGAGAATTGACAGACGAGCTAATCTGTGACAGGATAGTATGCGGCATCAGCAGTGAAAGCTTAAGGAAAGCACTGTTAAGCACTGTAAAAATAATAAAAAAAGACGCCCACTTACGTGGATGCAGTACATCCAATTTCCACCAGTACACAAGACAAAAGCCCAAAACAGAACAGAATGATTCACCCACCATAACGAATTGCAAAAACGGTCGAAACAATCATGTGGCAAAGAAAGAAAAATGCCCGGCTTTTGGACAGCTGTGCCACAACTGCAAGAAAATTAATCATTAAAAAAAAAATTGCAGATTGCGTTGTCAGTTTGGACCAAAGCAAACTACAAAAAGACGGTACATGAACTTGAAATGGACAAGCCCCCTGTATATGATGACACTTTCTATGTTGATGGCATTGAATTTGATAGGTGTGTTGACACTGTTAACTCTTTCATGGCTGAGAAGGAAGAGGGATTTGTCACTTTGCACATAAACAAAACTCCAATTAAGGTGAAAGTCGACACTGGGGCAAAGTGTAACGTAATGTCGCAAACAACATTCAAGCGAATTGCCAACAATGTACAACCAGTGGAGCAAGAAAGCACGCCTATCCTTGTGGCTTATGGTGGGGGTAGAATTGAAACAAAAGGTTTAGTTACACTGCTGTGTAGTTTAAAAGGACAAAGTCACTCACTCCCATTTTTCTTGGTGGATTAAGATGTCCAACCACTGTTAGGATTTAATGCATGTTTAGACATGGGGATTTGTCACGATGAGCCCACATGTTCATCTGGACAGTATGGAGAGCAGTACTGAACAAATCCTCAAAGAATACAAAGACTTGTTCACTGATGAACTTTGAGAACTTCCAATCACATACTTCACGAGTCTAGTACACCATACACCAGTCTCGGAACCAACAGACTGGGTTTCGTCCATGGTTTTGACATAAAAAGGACAGACAAGAAATCAGACTCTACATAAATTAAAGATCTCAACACTGCCTTAAAGAGACCCCATCACCCAATGCGCAGCGTAAAGGAAGTAGCATCCCAGATGTCAGGGGCAACTGTATTTTCTGTCCTGGATGCAAAGAACTCTTTCTGTCCTCTATAGGGGTGTAACGGTACACAAATATGACGGTTCGGTGCGTACCTCGGTTTTAACGTCACGGTTCGGGATGATTTCGGTACAGCCGGGGGAAAAACTTTTTTTTTTTTAAATGGTTTACTGAACAAGTTGCTCTTTCTTTAAATACATTCAGTTATAGTTTAAATGTTCTTAGTGATAAAAATCTACCTCAGCTTATGCTTAAAACTATAGGGAGCCCTTTTACATTATAAGGTTACAATTAGGCCTAACAACTTAACCCAAACTTAAATTTAATTACTATTTATTTTTAAATAGATGATCAACACTCAACTTTAAAAAATAAAAAAATAAATAATTGTATGCAAACATGTAAACTGCACATAATGCAGTTTTTAAATTAATTTATAAATAATACAATTTCTAAGCTATTTGTTAAAATATATTCAATTACACAATGGCTGTCATAGCATGTTTCATAACAGATTAATTTAAACATACTGTACATTAAATAATTAAGACTAACAGGTTTAGTAAAATATAATGAGTATATGGTGTAATATTTCGCAAAATGCTCCTCTCTAGACTTCAAACGAGCTGTGGACACTGATGACTTGCTGAGGTAAATTAAATGCTAAGTGACATTTTATTTCCACGCTGTATTGTTGATGTCTTTCCGCGGTTGAAACACTGATTGAGCAATTACATGAGGCATGAGATGTTCAGTCATGTTTATTCGCGTTAAAACTAGTAGTACAGAGGAAGGAATGACCGCGTTCACTCGCGCTCCGCTCTGCACAAATCTGCGGGGCGTCACGAAGGCGTTTATACAGCGATCTGTCATGCCACATCAAAGACTTTCAAAACGCCATTTATTATTTGAATTTCCGGAGAAAAAAAAAACTGTATTCGTTCGGTTCACATGCGTACCGAACCTAAAGACCCGTACCGAAACGGTTCGGTACGAATACGTGTACCGTTACACCCCTAGTCCTCTATGATGACTACATTCAGCACTCCACCTGGGCGCTATAGATTTCTTGGTATGCCTTTTGGCATAAACTCCGCAAGCGAAGTGTTCCAGCACTCAATGGAACAGCTGTTTTCAGGAGACCCCTGTGCTATCATTGTTGACGACATCATCATCGGAGGCCGTGATGTTGCAGAACATGATGTTAATTTGAAAATAGTGCTGAATCGAGCACGCAAGGTCAAGCTCAAACTAAACCCTGCCAAATGCAAATTCCGTCTGGATCAAGTCAGCTATGTAGGCCATATCTTCACTAGCGAAGGCTTGAAGGCGGATCCTTCAAAAACAAAAGCAATCTCTGAGATGCCAGCTCCCAAGGATGTTCCAGCATTGCAGCACTTACTTGGAATGGCAAATTACCTGGGGAAGTTGATCCCAAACTTTAGTGATGTTGCTGCACCTCTAAGGAAGCTGACACACAAAGAAACTACATGGTGCTGGTACCAGCAGCACCAGCAAGCATTTGATACTGTCAAAGCATGTTTGACCACCCCACCTGTCTTGTCATGCTACGATGTAAAAAAGCCAGTCATATTAACCTATGATGCCTCGTGTTCTGGACTTGGTGCTGCATTTATGCAGGATGGCAGACCAGTTGCTTACGCATCTCGCACACTCACAGACACAGAGACGCGATATGCACAGATTGAAAAGGAGCTGCTTGCTGTCGTATTCACCTGTACCAAATTCAGGGATTATGTGTACGGGAAATCTACAATCGTCGAAACAGACCACCAGCCCCTGGTGACCATTTTAAAGAATCCCATTCACACAGCCCCTGCACGATTACAGAGAATTATGCTCAGGTTACAGTGCTACGACATCACTCTGGTGTACAAGAAGGGTAAGCACATATATCTTGAGGAAACCCTATCTCGAGCTCCAAACACACAAGTTCCTTCAGACGCTGAAAATGACACATTTGAGGTCATGTCCTTCAGTTACATCTCCACTGCTCAATTGGAGGAACTCAGAAAGCAAACAGCGGAGGAGCAGAGGATGAGGTGCTACAGGCTCTAAGCATTGTGATTCAACGAGGTTGGCCAAATAAAGAACATAGCTTGTGGCCCGCTCTGCGTCCATACTTTCCCTACAGAGATGAACTAGCCGTGGAAGACGGAATAGTAATGAAAGGCCACAAAACAGTCATTACTCGCTCGTTACAGAGAGAATACATCGGCATAGTCCACAGAGGACATCCTGGTTTGGACGCTATCAAGCACAGAGCAAGAGCAAGAGAGCAAAACTCCTCACATTCTCAGTCTGTAATAGCACAAAGCCACATCAACAGAAAGAACCACTAAAACCATACCCAGTTCCAGACTTGGCTTGGTCTACTGTGGCAACAGACATGTTCGAGTGGCGTGGCCAAAACTACCTGGTGCTTGTGGACTCATACTCGGGTTGGTATGAGATTGACCTTCTCCGTGACACAGCATCCTCTGCTATGATCAGGAAACTGAAGAGACATTTCTCTGTGCATGGCACACCGCACACACTCTTTTCTGATAACGCCAGACAGTACACAAGTCAACAATTCAGAGACTTTGCCAAACAGTGGGACTTCATCCATGTCACCAGTAGTCCAGAGTTTCCGCAGTCAAACAGCCTGGCAGAAAAGGCTGATGGAGAAACATCAGCATGATGGAGAAATCTCACAGAGATGGCCAAACCCATCATTTCATCACAATTTCACCATCCAGTTAGGCACATCAACCATAACTCCTTCAAAAACAGCCAGAAACCTTCGAGTTTGTGAATGATAATCAGCTGACTTTCTCAGACCACATTGCTAAAACTGTGTCCTGCAGAATTGCTTTATGCAACATTAGGAAGATCAGGCCCTTTCTTTCGGAACATGCTTCACAACTCCTTGTTCAAGCTCTTGTTCTGTGCAGGCTGGACTATTGCAATGCTCTCTTGGCAGGTCTTCCAACCAGTTCTATCAAACCTTTACAATTAATCCAGAATGCGGCAGCAAGATTAATTTTTAATGAGCCGAAAAGAATGCACGTCACACCTCTGTTTATTAATTTGCACTGGCTACCAGTAGCTGCTCGCATAAAATTCAAGGCATTGATGTTTGCCTACAAAACCACCACTGGCTTTACTTCAGACTTATGTGCCTCTAGAAGCTTGCGTTCTGAAAGTGAACGTCGCTTTATTGTTCATCCCAAAGAGGCACAAAGTCACTTTCACTGACTTTTTCATTAAATGCTCCCTCCTGGTGGAATGACCTGTCCAACTCAGTCCGAGCAGCTGAGTCCTTAGCCATCTTCAATAATCGGCTAAAAACACATCTCTTCCATCGTTATTTGACCCTATAACGCTAGCACTCTCTATTCTAATTCTATTCTTTAAAAAAAAAAAACTTGCCCCTTATAGACTTGCACTCCATTTACTAACTGCTTGTTTTATTAAAAGAGCTAACACTAGCTCTATTCTTTTTGTATTCTATCTCTTTGTTTTCTTTTTATTTAGTATACAATTGACAAAAAGCAAAAAAAGGCCTTTTACACTAGATGACTCTATTCTTTTTATATTCAGTTTTTTTTTTTTTTATTATATAATAATAATTAAAAAAAAACTTGCTACCTATACTGTGTTAGGCTAACTGAGACTTGTTATAGCACTTGCATATCATTGCTTTTTTGTTGATTTTGATTGCTTCCATTGTCCTCATTTGTAAGTCGCTTTGGATAAAAGCATCTGCTAAATGACTAAATGTAAATGTAAATGAACAAGTATTTGTAATTTTACTCTTAACTGCTATGCTGTATTGAAAAGCCATAACAGCTTTGGTGTTCCTGGTTTTCTGTGCTGCAGGAGTGGCGTCACGCTCACGGCATGCGCTGTTTGGGCATTCCTAAAACAGCCCACTTCGCCAACGTCACCCAGATTGAGGATGCAGTGTCCCATGAGTACATTCATTCATCACAGATATACAACCCGAATTCCGGAAATGTTGGGACGTTTTTTAAATTTGAATAAAATGAAAACTAAAAGACTTTCAAATCACATGAGCCAATAGTTTATTCACAATAGAACATGGAGAACATAACAAATGTTTAAATTGAGAAATTTTACACTTTTATCCACTAAATGAGCTCATTTCAAATTTGATGCCTGCCACAGGTCTCAAAAACGTTGGCACGGGGGCAACAAAGGGCTGAAAAAGCAAGAAATTTTGAAAAGATTCAGCTGGAAGAACATCTAGCAACTAATTAAGTTAATTGACATAAGGTCTGTAACATGATTAGCTATAAAAGGGATGTCTTATGGCACTTTTGCACTGCATGGTACGGCACGGTATGGCTCGGTACGGTTCACTTTTGGGGGGTTTTCCACTGGGTACAGTACCTGGTACCTGGTACTTTGTTTAGTACCACCTCGGCTGAGGTTCCAAGTGAACCGTACCGTTACCAAAACGTGATGTGTAAACTCTGCTGATCACTGATTGGCCGGAGAGAATCGTCACTACCTGCGTCACTGAACTTGTGACACAAACACAACAGAACCGCTAGATTTAAATCAGCACAGCCAGCGAAGGATCGAACGCAACTGTTTTGAACAAGCGCACCTTTTTTTAACAACCAAAAAATGGCTGTTTCGTTGTCTGTTGAGGAAGTACAGCCGTTGCTCTCGTTGATAGCAGAGGAGCGGATCCAAGCTTGACGAGTCGTACCACGCAGTGGAAAAGCGCCATTAGAGAGGCAGAGTATCTCAGAAGTAAAGATGGGCAGAGGCTCTCCAATCTGTGAAAGAGTGCATAAAAAGATTGTGGAATACTTTAAAAACAATGTTCCTCAACTTCAAATTGCAAAGGCTTAACAAATCTCATCATCTACAGTGCATAACATCATTAAAAGATTCAGAGAAATCTCTGTGCATAAGGGACAAGGCCGAATACCTTTGTTGGATGCCCTTGGTCTTCGGGTCCTCAGACGACACTGCATCACTCATCGGCATGATTCTGTCATTGACATTACTAAATGGGCCCAGGAATACTTCCAGAAACCACTGTTGGTAAACAAAATCCGCCGTGCCATCTGCAGATGCCAACTAAAGCTCTATCGTGCAAAAAGGAAGCCATATGTGAACATGGTCCAGAAGCGCCGTCGTGTCCTGTGGGCCAAGGCTCATTTATGGACTGTTTCAAAGTGGAAAAGTGCTCTGTGGTCAGACGAGTCCAAATTTGAAATTCTTGTTGGAAATCACGGACACCATGTCCTCCGGGCTAAAGAGGGAGACCTTCCAGCGTGTTATTAGTGTTCAGTTCAAAAGCCAGCCAGTGAGCACCTGCCCTTTTTCTTCCTCGAGAGAAAGTGCCCTTTTTTTCTGGGGAGTGTCTTATTTTCTTTTTCTTTTTTTGATAAATGAATATATGTATAGCTATATGTGCGTGTGTGTGTTTCTGTTTGCGCACAGCTTTCCCCGTCAAACTAATAAAAAATCAAAATATCAGGTCAGGTCGGGAAATGTTGAGATTGTCGAGTTCTGACGCCCCTCCGCGCAGGCGCAGCACAGCAGTGTTGCACACATTGAGCGGCACATGCGCATCACAGACAGGCAGAGAGCCGCAGAAGTGAAGCCCTCCCTCCCTTTCCAGTTGTGTTTGTCTTGGTGTGGAGATGAGTGGTGATGAACAAATGATTAAGCTACCTATGCCTCGAATTTACAGCTAATTATCCAAAAGACTAAAGGCAATTATAGTTAATTTGTCTTGCTAACATCCATGACTCATGAGAGCTACATGATTCAGTTCACTGCATGATTCAGTTTATGAAAATGCATTTAGAATGATCACAAAATTCAAGATATGGGGGCAGAAATGCATATATATTTATATAATTTCATATAGTTAATCAGTATCACGCGAAGACTGATGCTTTTTCCACCAAAACGCAGCATAATTACAAATGTGATATTGATTTTATATAGCAGTTCAATAAACAAGAATTTAATATTAAGATACTTACGTTTTAGACACAATATTGACTGTTTTTGCTCTATTTCGCCAACAAATATAATACCAATTTGCATCTCTGAGCAACATGACAGTGTTTTGTTTCTGAATGAATCAACCGTTTAAATGATTCCGGTTCAGTTGCAATGACTCTCTTATTAACAGTGACTTGCTGCCACCTACTGGCGGTTTTAATTTCACATTTAAAGTATCTTTCCATTTTTTTTTTTTATAATTCCAAATATCAGTCAGTATTCAACGTTTTATTTTTAAAATATTAAAACAGTATGAATGCATAACTGCAGGTTAAATACATTCATATCCTGCATTAAACAGTGTGTAAATGCATCTAAATGCCCCTTAATGCAGCTTCTGTGTTTTCTCTGCATTGCAAAGATGGATTTTGTCAATACTGATTTCATTTAAAAGGTAAAAATCTATTTAAACTTATTGGAAAAGATTAATTTCTATCACTGCTGTGAACCTAATTATCGTTACCAATAAAATCCCAGAAAATAGTGAGATATATTTTTTGTCAATATCGCACACTCCTTTTTGATTAGAAAAAAAATTAAAATAAATATGAGAAGTATGAGAAGTTCCACTTGAGCCCCTGCCCCTCAAAATGTCCGTGCACGTCCCTGAAAGCCAGCATCTCTGGCATCTCTGAGGTGCATAAGTGCATACGGTATGGGCAGCTTGCATGCTTTGGAAGGCACTATTAATGCTGAAAGCTATATAAAGGTTTTTGAGCAACATATGCTCCCCTCCAGAAGATGTGTATTTCAGCAGG
>NW_015552667.1:74426-85492 GCF_001515605.1 Sinocyclocheilus anshuiensis
TACATTAATGAGGAAAAAAAATTAACTTAAATGATTTTAGCAAATGGCTGCAATATAACAAAGAGAGAAAAATTGAAGGGGGTCTGAATACTTTCCGTACCCACTGTATATAAAACTAAAAGACTTTCAAATCACATGAGCCAATATTTTATTCACAATAAAACATAGAGAACATAACAAATGTTTAAGCTGAGAAGTTTTACACTTTTATCCACTAAATGAGCTCATGAATGCTAAAAAGGTATATAAAGGTTTTAGAGCAACATATGCTCCCCTCCAGACGACGTCTATTTCAGGGAAGGCCTTGTGTATTTCAGCAGGACAATGCAAAACCACATACTGCAGCTATTACAACAGCATGGCTTCGTAGTAGAAGAGTCCGGGTGCTGAATTGGCCTGCCTGCAGTCCAGATCTTTCACGTATAGAGAACATTTGGCACATCAATAAACAAAAAATACGTCAAAGATGACCACGAACTCTTCAGCAGCTGGAAACCTATATCAGGCAAGAATGGAACCAAATTCCAACACCAAAACTCCAGAAACTCATAACCTCGAAGCCCAGACGTCTTTAAACTGTTTTGAAAAGAGAGATTGCTACACCATGGTAAACATGCCCCCGTCCCAACTATTTTGAGACCTGTAGCAGGCATCAAATCTGAAATTAGCTCATTTTGTGCATAAAATTGTAACATTTCTCAGTTTAAACATTTATGTTCTCTATGTTCTACTGTGAATAAAATGTTGGCTCATGTGATTTTGAAAGTCTTTTAGTTTTCATTTTATTCAAATTTTAAAAACGTCCCAATATTTCCGGAATTCGGGTTGTACATAAATCACCCAATTCATGCAATGTATAGGATGAATTAGTGTTAATAAATGATTAAAAAGCATTCTTCCATCTCCAGTCATGCTGTTATTTAATTGCTAACAAGATTAACAGTTTTGTTGTAGTTTGACATTACTAGCCTTCTGCTCAAATTCAGGACACTATTTGGTATTTGTTGGAGATACAGATACTTTTTTTTTTTTACAAATATCTATTTTCAGTAATCGTTTAATTAAAAAAATAACGGGGTTTATAATTGTCCCCTGACAAATTTTAATTGTCCTTGATAAAAGAACACATTTTAATAAATGGGGGAAAAAGACAAGATTGTTGCATGGAACACAACATATATCATTGAGCTTTACAGAATGTATTGAAAATATATAGAAAGACAAACTACCATTTTAAACCATTGAAAAGTTAAAAAAAATGCCTATAAATTAATATTGATGCATGTTAATAAATGACACAAAAGGGTCCCGTTCTGGAAAATGGCCCTAATGGTATCTGTTCTTGTGCTTAAAATGCATTTTTCTCTTTTCTCTGGAATAGTCTGGTCAAAGCTGAAGTCACAGAAAGCATTAGAGCGCTGGCAGCCAGACACAGAGGTGAGTTATTCTCAAACACATTCAATAGTCTGACATTACGCTGAGTGAAGTCACATTCAGCTGTACAGCTCTGCTCTGACTGAAGCATCTGGTTTAACCAGCGTTAATCAGCTGTTCAAACTCTGCTTCGGCTGCTTGATTTGTTCCTTGTTGGAGAGAGATTAGTGATTAGTGAGGTTTTCAAGCGGGAAAACCCTCTGAAAAAAGACTGGATGTTTATGAGTTCAGAAAGAAAGACAATATCTATACATGTTATCTTGCAGGAGGAATATGAAGACTCCAGCGGAAACGTGGTCAACAAGAAGACTTATGAGGATCTGAAGCGACAGGGGCTTCTGTAGCACAACAAACAAGATCTCTGAACACACAAAACACTCACAGTGTAAATACTGAAGCAGAAATGTGATAGAGTTTAGTCCTCGTCTGTCCCACAGTTTGTGAGAAATTTGATTGGTCTTTTTGAGAATGAGCAGTTTGTACATTTGTATTACTCTTTCATTATGCCCCATTTTTGCATTTGCTGTCTTAATTATTAAACAGAGACTTTCATTAATCGATACATTTTAGTACATCGTGTGAAAAATGTTTGCTTGTGCAGCATGCTGTTTTTAACCAGTCTGGAGACTTTTTAAACCTGCTGTACAATAAAATCAAATAGTGAGATGGTTTTACTTCAGTAGGCATCTGTCACTGTACTAAAATTATTCAGACTCCTTCATTTTTCCCAACATTTGATGTTGCAGCCTAATGCTAAAATCCTTTATTTTTCATTCACATCAATCTACACTCCATACATCATAATGACAGAGAAATCAGATGTGATAACTGCAAATGTAGTGAAAGAAAGAAAGACAAAACAAACTGAAAAACAGTATCACATTGACATAAGAATTATTAACCTCTTAAGACCCGGCAAAACATTTTAGGAAAGAATTAGTATTTTTTCATGTCATTACATTTTTTAGAGCAGGAGTCACCAAACTCGGTCCTGGAGGCCCGGTGTCCTGCAGAGTTTAGCTCCAACTTGCCTCAAAACACCTGCCTGAAAGTTTCAAGTATACCTAGTAAGACCTTGATTAGCTGCTTCAAATATCATCTAATTATCGTTACCAATAAAATCCCAGAAAATAGTGAGATATATTTTTTGTCAATATCGCACACTCCTTTTTGATTAGAAAAAAAATTAAAATAAATATGAGAAGTGCCATTTTTTCCACTTGAGCCCCTGCCCCTCAAAATGTCCGTGCACGTCCCTGAAAGCCAGCATCTCTGATGGTATGGGGGTGCATAAGTGCATACGGTATGGGCAGCTTGCATGCTTTGGAAGGCACTATTAATGCTGAAAGCTATATAAAGGTTTTTGAGCAACATATGCTCCCCTCCAGAAGATGTGTATTTCAGCAGGACAATGCAAAACCACATACTGCAGCTATTCCAACTTGCCTCAACACACCTGCCTGAAAGTTTCAAGTATACCTAGTAAGACCTTGATTAGCTGCTTCAGGTGTGTTTGATTAGGGTTGGAGCTAACTCTGCAGGACACCGGCCCTCCAGGACCGAGTTTGGAGACCCCTGTTTTAGAGCATTAAAAAAAAAAATTTAAATGATATTTCATTCATAAGTTATGCTACGTCCATGGTAGAGGACATCGGGACTCAAATTTTTTAAATATAAAAAGACATGAATGAACATGCATAGTCAAAAACAATAGATTTTGTTTTAATCACCAATACATTTTTAGTTTTCAGGATTTTTTTTTTGTACCAAACTTTGTATAAAGATAATTCTCAACTATGTATAGAGAACATTTGGCACATCAATAAACAAAAAATACGTCAAAGATGACCACGAACTCTTCAGCAGCTGGAAACCTATATCAGGCAAGAATGGAACCAAATTCCAACACCAAAACTCCAGAAACTCATAACCTCGAAGCCCAGACGTCTTTAAACTGTTTTGAAAAGAGAGATTGCTACACCATGGTAAACATGCCCCCGTCCCAACTATTTTGAGACCTGTAGCAGGCATCAAATCTGAAATTAGCTCATTTTGTGCATAAAATTGTAACATTTCTCAGTTTAAACATTTATGTTCTCTATGTTCTACTGTGAATAAAATGTTGGCTCATGTGATTTTGAAAGTCTTTTAGTTTTCATTTTATTCAAATTTTAAAAACGTCCCAATATTTCCGGAATTCGGGTTGTACATAAATCACCCAATTCATGCAATGTATAGGATGAATTAGTGTTAATAAATGATTAAAAAGCATTCTTCCATCTCCAGTCATGCTGTTATTTAATTGCTAACAAGATTAACAGTTTTGTTGTAGTTTGACATTACTAGCCTTCTGCTCAAATTCAGGACACTATTTGGTATTTGTTGGAGATAAAGATCTTTTTATAACATTTTCCTGAGATGTTGATTTATGACACAGTTTAAACATTAGTCAGATTTAAATGATTACAAAATATGATCATATTTCCTTAAGAGTGTCACTAAATTAATATCAGACATTTCTGAAGAGCAAGGGAAGGGAGTGGTGATGGTGAAACATCAGAACATTTCTGAAAAGCCCTGAATGTGCTCCGTACAGGACATCCAGACTTCAAAAAGATCTTTTTTTTTTACCAATATCTATTTTCAGTAATCATTTAATAAAATAAATAAATAAATAAGGGGGATTATAATTGACCCCCTGACCAATTATTATTATTTTTTTTTACCAATATCTATTTTCAGTAATAATTTAATTAAAAAATAATAATAATAAATAAGGGGGTTTATAATTGACCCCCTGACAAATTTTAATTGTCTATGATAAAAGGAGAACACATTTTAATAAATGGGGAAAAAAAGACAAGATTGTTGCATGGAACACAACATATATCATTGAGCTTTACAGAATGTATTGTATAGAAATGTATTGAAAATGTATAGAAAGACAAACTACCATTTTAAACCATTTAAAAGTTGAGAAAAATGCCTATAAATTAATATTGATGCATGTTAATAAATGACACAAAAGGGTCCCGTTCTGGAAAATGGCCCTAATGGTATCTGTTCTTGTGCTTAAAATGCATTTTTCTCTTTTCTCTGGAATAGTCTGGTCAAAGCTGAAGTCACAGAAAGCATTAGAGCGCTGGCAGCCAGACACAGAGGTGAGTTATTCTCAAACACATTCAATAGTCTGACATTACGCTGAGTGAAGTCACATTCAGCTGTACAGCTCTGCTCTGACTGAAGCATCTGGTTTAACCAGCGTTAATCAGCTGTTCAAACTCTGCTTCGGCTGCTTGATTTGTTCCTTGTTGGAGAGAGATTAGTGAGGTTTTCAAGCGGGAAAACCCTCTGAAAAAAGACTGGATGTTTATGAGTTCAGAAAGAAAGACAATATCTATACATGTTATCTTGCAGGAGGAATATGAAGACTCCAGCGGAAACGTGGTCAACAAGAAGACTTATGAGGATCTGAAGCGACAGGGGCTTCTGTAGCACAACAAACAAGATCTCTGAACACACAAAACACTCACAGTGTAAATACTGAAGCAGAAATGTGATAGAGTTTAGTCCTCGTCTGTCCCACAGTTTGTGAGAAATTTGATTGGTCTTTTTGAGAATGAGCAGTTTGTACATTTGTATTACTCTTTCATTATGCCCCATTTACTAAAATATAATGTCCTCATATGAGGATGCAGGGTCTCGGGGTTACGTTTTATTGCTTTGACTGAAGTTAGTTCAGATGCACCCAATTTCTCTGGATCATCATCGAGATTTAAAAAATAATTAAAATGCAGATTTCCACTGTATTTCAATGTTGAGTCCACCTTATTAAAGGTCCTCTTTTGTGTAATTAGAGCACAGCTGTATCAGATCCCTTCCTACAGGATTATGAAAGTACATTTCATCTTTTGGCCAAGATTTTTTGGTGTATCTTCATCAATTTAACTGAGTTTGGGTGATAAGATTACAGTTTTTCTCGATTGCTTAAACACATTTCTTGAAACTATGCCTCGTATTCTCAAAACAGTAAACACAAATCCATAACGTCTCACCCAATTCCCCAAACATCCTATTTTCAGGTCAAAATGAAGCTCTACACTCAAAACCCTTCACTCTTGCTGAAAAACCAAACTTTTCCCTCAGACATCACACACAAGCATTCAAAAACACTACAACATAGTATGACATTGGCCCTAGCCCAGGCAGCGAGGGTAAAATCCTCTTGCATGCCTGATCCACCCCTGGCATGCATCTACTGATATGTCTAGGCAGGCTTCTTCCATGGCCTGGAGGAGGTGAGCACGGATATAAGGTTCTCGGTCATAGGCAGTGAGGGTAAAATCCTCTTGCATGCCTGATCCACCCCTGGCATGCATCTACTGATATGTCTAGGCAGGCTTCTTCCATGGCCTGGAGGAGGCGAGCATGGATATAAGGTTCTCGGTCATACACTTTCCACCGCTATGCCAAAAAATCGGGTTTAGAAAGGGAGAGTATGCAGGCAGAAAGATGTTAGAAAACCTCGGGTTATTGGTAAACCAGTCACGAACCAGAGCAGCGCGATGGAAGCTGACATTATCCCAAACAACAATGTAACGAGGCTGCTCTGTCTGTGCTGGTCCCCTCTGGTCCAGCTGGAACATATGCTCTCTTAGACCGTCAAGGAAAGCAAGGAGGAGCATAGTGTTATAGGGTCCTAGAATCAGACAAGGACATGGTCAACTAAAGTGGCTCGAATTTCATCCGAGACTGCTTGTCTCCTTGCCCTCCTCCTCCACGTCCTCTTCCTCCTCCTTCACCACGTCCTCTTCCTCTCCCTCCTCCTTCACCACGTCGTCCTCCTCTTCCTCCTCGACCTATTCCTTCATTTCTCTGTGCATCCATTGTTCCAAAGCTCAATGAACTGATTTGGGCCCTTTTATCTATTTATTGAAGGATCTGATTGATGTGTGTTCAATTTTGACCCTTAGTGTTTCCACCTGGGTAATTGTTTGCTAATTGAGTTCAAGCTGTGCTGACTTGAGTGAACAGTATTGAACGCTAGTGCTTATAGTTCAGCAAAATGGGTGTGCTTTTTGAAAAATGGCGTTTTGGTTTTGAAATGTTAGTTCAAAAGCCTGGTTATAGTGTTTTAGCAATCGAGAAAAACTGTAACACTTTGTTTTTAAGACTCAGTTGGGACTCCTGAATAATTAAAATAGTGAATTTGGTTATAGAATTATATTTTAACCATTTTTCCATAGACAAAGAATTTTACCAAGTTTACAATAAATATTAGATTAATCTGATGAAAAAGTATTCACTCAGTTATAGTATTGTATAATTTATGTTACTGTCAGTGACAGTGACAGAAGTTCAGCTGCAGTTTTGTTTTAAAGGGGTCATGACATGGATTTTTAATTTTTTTATTTCAATATGTACCTTGAGGTTTGCTTATAGTGTTAATAAAGTTTTTTGCACAAAAATCATTTATCATTTTCAACCCTTATTCTGACCCTCTGTCTAAAGCGACCTGTTTTAAGGGGCGGGTCCTTTAAGGCTTGTCAGTATCCGCCCACTGTTATGACATCATTGCACAGGAAACAGTATCAGCGCCCCCTCGCTATCACATGTGAGTGTTTTGCTCTGGAGGCGGGGTTTATGCAAATCTTTGTGCCCAGGTGACATCATCTTGCCCCTCAGTTCCAAAACGAGCCGTTTTTGGAGCTTGATTAAATAAATGCTTTGTTTGATGAGGAGGACGTTTTAAGCTATGAAACTTGCAGGGTGTTTTAATGGTACAAAGACCCCTTACATGACAAAAGATCAAAGCCGATTTGATTTCTCATGTCATGACCCCTTTAAACATTAGAAAATAAAAGACCTACAACATTTCACTGTTTCTCTTTTGTGAGCCACTTTGGATAAAAGTGCGTGGTGAATGAATACACATGAAATATAAATATTCAGATTTACCAAGCATCTCAGAGTTGCCATATAAAAGTACAATGTGTAGATCTCTCTGTAATCTAGATAGTTATAATAGCTTTGCTGATGATTGTCGACCCCAAACATTAAACCCAGGATAGAGCGGCTGAGTGAATGTGGTCTGGACTGTGTGCATGAGGCTCATTGTGTCAGAGACGCTGTAGAAGGACAGAGTTCTTGCACTGTGATCCACAAACACTCCTATTCTACTGCTGATGGACTTGACAGGGAGACGAGTCTGCATCTTATCGTGTCTGAATGAGTATCTGGAGGGAGTGCAGTGCAAACTCCAGGACTGATCATTATATCCAAACAAACACTCAACACCCCGTCCCCTCCTGCTGATGCTCTTATATGACACTGATATATACACACCACTCCACTCAAGCTCCCAGTAACAGCGTCCACTCACACTCTCTCTACACAACACCTGAAGATAACCATCAAATCTGTCTGGATGATCAGGATACAGCTGAGGTGTGTCAGTGTAAGTCACCGCTCTGTTCCCTTCAGACAGACGGAGACGTTCATGTGCAGTGTTTGGATCCAGAGTGAACTGATGGGAATCCGATGAAAAGAAAAAACACTAATCAGGAGTTGTAAAAGTTAAGCTTCTATCTTATTTATATCGTATCTATCCTTATTTATTTATTTTTAAAGATTGTTTCGATCTATCAGAGTTGTGGCATGATGTTCATGAATTCACTTCAAAAACTGTTATTCTCACATTGAAAGTTTGCATCTGGAGTGTTTCATGTCCAGATTGTCCTTCTCTCAACTTACTTTCATGTTTATCCCAACTTTCTTTCAAATTTAAGCCAAATCCCTTTTTATCTTTTTGTGTAGCTGAACTGTAAAAACTCTTTGCCCAGATTGAAAAAACGTGCTTTTATCAAAAATAGATTCATTCTGTTTGGTTATGCGTTCTTTTTTCTTTTACATAAACACAAATGCAAACACATTCACATGTAGGCCTACAATTGACACACAAGCACAGAAAGCTGTAGATATATGGACAGAACAGACAAACATATCAAGTTGCAGTTTTAGAAATGTACAGGATTGGTTGTTGAAATGCTGCTGTGGAGATGGATGAACTATTGGGCATCACATTTTTTATTTGTTAAATGGGTGTTAATTATTAAATTAGTATTAAATATTATTAATAAAGTAATCTGATTACAACCTTAGAAAGAAAAAAAAAATTAGTAATTAAAAGTAAACAGCAGTATGAATGTATCTACCACTTCTGTCAAACAGAACTAAAAGTGTGTGTCATTGTGTTTGTTAGTGGCTTACATTGTAGGAAGTCCTCTCTGGTCCTGGGAACAATGTTACTGTGAGTGACTGTGAAAATAGCAGATATAAACACTCAGAGAGAAAATGATACCTGTATCTATTCCTTAGACATTTCTAACATTTTCTTTATGATATTAGATGATGTTTGTCTCATTACAGAGAGCAGATGAATCTCTAATATTTTACCAGATATCTTTTTCATCTCCTCTTTGCAGAAATCCTCCAGTTTGTGTCTCAGCTGACAGACAGATTCTCTCACACCATCAAAAGAATAGAGGAAACTGACAGAGATGTTTTCTGTAGCTTCAGGAGGAGCTGAGAGAGACTGAAGACTCTGCAGGAATAACAATTATTAAACCAACTGACGAGGAGACTTTTAAACTATAATTAAGACCATGATATTAATGATTAATAATCTGGCAAATAAAGTTGTGCATGTTATAATGGATAATAGTCTCTATTATTATTATTATTATTATTATTATTATTATTATGGGACCGTGGACCACAAAACCAGTCATATAGGTCACTTTTTTGAAATTATGAGATTCATACATCATATGAAAGCTAAATAAATAAGCTTTGCACTGATGTATGGTTTGTTAGGACAATATTTGAGATACAACTATTTGAAAATCTGGAATCTGAGGGTGCAAAAAAATCTAAATATTGAGAAATATCGCCTTTAAATTGAAGTTCTTGGCAATGCATATTACTAATCAAAAATGAAGTTTTGATATATTTACGGTAGGAAATTTACTAAATATCTTCATGGAACATGATCTTTACTTAATATCCTAATGATTTTTGGCATAAAAGAAAAAAATATAATTTTGACTCATACAATGTATTGTTGGCTATTGCTACAAATATACCCCAGCGACTTAAGACTGCTTTAGTGCTCCAGGGTCACATATTTCATTAGGTCACCTCATTACTGCAATGTACCTGATTGAAACCAGTTTTTCATGGTAAAGACCACAACATCACAATATAACATTCCCATGAACAGAATCTACTTGTATCCTCAGTCAAACTGTGTGGTTTAATTAAAGAATATAATTTCTGTAACAGCAGAAATTAAAGTCTACTATGTGTTTTTTTTTCTAGATCTCTGTTACCTGGAGGAAATGTATGTGATCGTCTGTGTGTGAAAGCTTCTCCAGCTCAGAGTTTCTCTTCTTCAGATCTTCAATCTCCTGCTCCAGTCGCTCCATTTGTCCTTCAGCTCGACTCACTGCAGTCTTTTCCTGATCTCTGATCCGCTGTGTCACCTCAGAGCGGCTTCTCTCAATGGAGCGGATGAGCTCAGTAAAGATCCTCTCACTGTCCTCCACTGCTGTCTGTGCAGAGCGCTGTTAGACACACATCACAATCAGCTCTTACTGCTTCCTCACAGTGGCTTCAGTGGGACTGAAAGAGGAGAGTCAAACTGAGTCTCAAACTTCTCTTCTTCTCCAAACTCACCTTATGAGACTCCACAGCCTCTCTCAGCTGCTCAAGATCTTTCTGTCTCTGCTGGATTCTCTGCTGGAGTTTTCTCAGTGTCTCCTTTAAATGCCTCTGTAGGACAAACAGATAACAGCAAACATGATAAATATTATATAAAATAATATCATTTATCATAAGCAAGTTCTGAGATCCATGTGAATTTCGATTGCATATAGATTTAAGATACACAAGAAACAATGACCATTGGTGATATGACAAAGTTGAGCAAAGATCAACTTGTGTTTCTGGAGGAGAAATTAAAAACAGCAAACCTCACATATTACACAAAGCTATCACAAAATCATGTCAAATTTTGCCTGTTTGAATAAAAAAATTATTCTTCACAGATTTTCTCAGAGTTTTAAGATCATTAATTGAATTTAGTTTCCATGAAGTCCTCATATGAAGGAGGGCATATAAGTTTATTGTCATCATTATTCTGCAACCAAGAATTAATGTGAAGAAATGGACATTCAAACAGTGCAATTTGCAGCAAAAACAATAACTCTGATGCATGTACAGTTATAGTAGAAATCGTGAGCGATGTGACAAATGCGAGTAAAGTTCAGCTCATGCTCTAATGCCTTTTGCACTTCCCTTTCAAATCTGAACAATGTGGCATACGAGAAAGAACACATTAAAGGGTTACTTCACCCAAAAATTAAAATTCTGTCATTAATTATTCACCCTCATGTCATTCCAGAGTCTCATACAGAAACTCAGAGTTAGTGAGATCACAAAGTGGGATAAACACCTTTATAAAATAAAACTAATAATACTGCATCCAAATTACTCAGGATTATTAGAAAGATAAAGGCAGGAGAGTTTTATTAGGGTTGGAGCTAAACTCTGCGTGACAGTGGCCCTCCAAA
>NW_015552667.1:85504-89257 GCF_001515605.1 Sinocyclocheilus anshuiensis
GTCTCATGTTAAATAATTAGTAACCCTTTAGAACACTGTTCCATCGTTAATGAATAACTACACCGGAACAAATGAGTAACACACTATTAACTAACAGGAACCTCATGATAAATGAATTAGTGAGCAGTTCACAAGGTGGCTCTGACTGTTGTGATATTAGTAAGAAGCAGACAGGAGATGGCCCATTGTCCGAAACTAAAACCTCTGGGACCCCATGACGAGCAAACACCGCGTTAAGTTTCTCTTTCACAGGAGTTGTTGCTGTTGAAGTGAGAGAAGTAACTTCTATGTAGCGTGAGCAGTAGTCAACAGCACAGTGGAAAAGATCTGCTGCACTCTCTGTCACGGTCAGGAGGGTAAAGCAGTAGTCAGCAGGGCTCTGGGTGACTGTAGCTGTTTTTGACACAAGTTTCACATTGACTCACTTTGTCTTTGATTTGCTTTGTTATACCAGGTCACCATACTCACATGTGTGCTCTTGCCAAGCATTTAGTGATGCCTTGATGCCCTGATGTATCTTCTCTAGAACGTCTTCTTGTATACTGCCAGCTATCACAAGTCTCTTTCCTTTCATCAGCAAGCCCTCTGTGATGACCAGGTCATGTGTTGCCAAAACGATGCTAAGTGTGGTGTAAAGAGAACCTAGCACACTTCATCCTCTTCCTGAGCCCTCTTTATTTGAGCAAGCTTGGTAGGCACTGCTGGCTGCTGGCAAATGGCATGATCAATTTGACCTCTTCCTCTCTTTTTAGGTCTGCTTCAGACAGGTGTTCGTTGAGTGGAGCTCTAGAGAGTGTGTCTGCTGTGATCAAATTTTCTTCCAGCGACATGCATGATTTTGTAGGAGAACCGCAGAAGTCATAGACAAAATCTCAGTATGCATGGAGGCACATCATCCAGCAGTCTTGAGCCTAGCAGACTAACTAGTGGCTTGTGATCAGTCTTGACCACAAAATCTAGTCCAAGAAGGTAGGTTGGGAATCTTTCACGGGCCCAAGTGATTGCTAGCGCCTTCTTTTCAATTTCTCAAGTTTTCAGCTCTGATGGTTTGCGCTCTGGAGATCGATTTCAATGTCAATGTGTTTTTGCAGCGTTGAGCAATGTAGCCAATCACGGACATATCTGTTGATTTCTTAAAACTGGGTTAAGTGATTTCTGGTAACCAATGTTGATATTTCAAATCACCAAAACAAACATGCCCCTACCCCAAAAGGGTCTCGGCCCTATTTTGATAGCTCCGCCCCACACATACGTACGCAACCCAGGCAACGATTAGTTCTGTGAAACAAAGCAAAACCAATGTTACGTCTGTAAGTCTGTAAACTCACATACTGAAATGTCCACTAGGTGTGAGTCTCATACAGAAACTCAGAGTTAGTGAGAACACAAAGTGGGATAAACACCTTTATAAAATAAAACTAATAATACTGCATCCAAATTACTCAGGATTATTAGAAAGCTAAAGGCAGGAGAGTTTTATTAGGGTTGGAGCTAAACTCTGCGTGACAGTGGCCCTCCAAGACCAGAGCTGCTCTGACATTCTGAAAAGTCTCATGTTAAATAATTAGTAACACTTTAGAACACTGTTCCATCGTTAATGAATAACTATACCGGAACATTGTCCGTAACTAAAACCTCTGGGACCCCATGACGAGCAAACACCGCGTTAAGTTTCTCTTTCACAGGAGTTGTTGCTGTTGAAGTGAGAGAAGTAACTTCTATGTAGCGTGAGCAGTAGTCAACAGCACAGTGTAAAAGATCTGCTGCACTCTCTGTCACGGTCAGGAGGGTAAAGCAGTAGTCAGCAGGGCTCTGGGTGACTGTAGCTGTTTTTGACACAAGTTTCACATTGACTCACTTTGTCTTTGATTTGCTTTGTTATACCAGGTCACCATACTCACATGTGTGCTCTTGCCAAGCATTTAGTGATGCCTTGATGCCCTGATGTATCTTCTCTAGAACGTCTTCTTGTATACTGCCAGCTATCACAAGTCTCTTTCCTTTCATCAGCAAGCCCTCTGTGATGACCAGGTCATGTGTTGCCAAAACTTTGCTAAGTGTGGTGTAATACTCTTTTTTCATTCCCACGCTGTGCGCACAAGAGAACCTACCTGATTGCACACTTCATCCTCTTCCTGAGCCCTCTTTATTTGAGCAAGCTTGGTAGGCACTGCTGGCAATTGTTGAAAGGCATGATCAATTTGACCTCTTCCTCTCTTTTCAGGTCTGCTTCAGACAGGTGTTCTTTGAGTGGAGCTCTAGAGAGTGTGTCTGCTGTGATCAAATTTTCTTCCAGCGACATGCATGATTTTGTAGGAGAACCGCAGAAGTCATAGACAAAATCTCAGTATGCATGGAGGCACATCATCCAGCAGTCTTGAGCCTAGCAGACTAACTAGTGGCTTGTGATCAGTCTTGACCACAAAATCTAGTCCAAGAAGGTAGGTTGGGAATCTTTCACGGGCCCAAGTGATTGCTAGCGCCTTCTTTTCAATTTCTCAAGTTTTCAGCTCTGATGGTTTGCGCTCTGGAGATCGATTTCAATGTCAATGTGTTTTTGCAGCGTTGAGCAATGTAGCCAATCACGGACATATCTGTTGATTTCTTAAAACTGGGTTAAGTGATTTCTGGTAACCAATGTTGATATTTCAAATCACCAAAACAAACATGCCCCTACCCCAAAAGGGTCTCGGCCCTATTTTGATAGCTCCGCCCCACACATACGTACGCAACCCAGGCAACGGTTATGGCGGAATCTGCTGTGCCAGCTAGCCGAGGGTATGCTGTCATCAATAAGTGAAAACAATGTGTGTTACTATGGTAGTGCAGGTCGAATGTGTTTTGGAAATACTGTGAGTTTTAACGTGCATATATTAGTTCTGTGAAACAAAGCAAAACCAATGTTACTCACCTATTGAGAAGAAACAAAGCAAACTCGGCAGGCCTTCCCGCTGCTTGAGTTCTCTCCAGCTCTGGAAAGCTGATCCGATATTTACACGGGTCCTACTTCTTGCCTTATCGCAAGCCTCCTTTTGTTCTGCAGACGTTTTCCTCTTTTGTTTTTTATCCGCCGTCTCTATCTTTCTGTCGTCGCTCGGCTCGGCTGATGTCCGTCCTGTGCACTGATCTATGGCGGCAATTCTATGCCATTAATACCCGAGCGCACCACTGATGCTGGCGTGCGGGGTAAATCAATTCCGCAAGAGGAAAACAGATTTACACGCGAGGAAAGGGAGCCCGCGAGCTCATTTCAAACCCTCATGATCATTCCCCACATCCTCGCGCTCGATCTTTCCTCACCTGCTCGCGCAAACACTTATTTTTGTCAGTCGTGGGGCGGAGCTTGCTGTTTTAATTGTAATCTCAAATGTCATTGGTTAGTCCTCTTTTCCGGAAGTCAGTTTTGGACGCCTGTTATAAGATGATTTATAATTCTCTTGATTTAAGACATGGCACCAGTGGACCAGATACATGTGAGTTATCGTTTCATTTGCTTGTTTTATTCATTTATTTTGTCTTTATTTAATGTAATTTAATGCATTGTTCATAGAGTAGATCTTTTTCAGATACTTTATTAATAGGAAGTCTTCTGTTTACTAGTGATTGCAGTCTTGTGATGATAAGAGATACACATATGAACCCTTTTTAAAGACTGTAATGACACACACACATATAGGCTATACAGGTGCATCTCAAATTAGAATGTCGTGGAAAAGTTCATTTATTTCAGTAATTCAACTCAAATTGTGAAAC
>NW_015552667.1:90245-93071 GCF_001515605.1 Sinocyclocheilus anshuiensis
GCATATATTAGTTCTGTGAAACAAAGCAAAACCAATGTTACTCACCTATTGAGAAGAAACAAAGCAACCTCGGCAGGCCTTCCCGCTGCTTGAGTTCTCTCCAGCTCTGGAAAGCTGATCCGATATTTACACGGGTCCTACTTCTTGCCTTATCGCAAGCCTCCTTTTGTTCTGCAGACGTTTTCCTCTTTTGTTTTTTATCCGCCGTCTCTATCTTTCTGTCGTCGCTCGGCTCGGCTGATGTCCGTCCTGTGCACTGATCTATGGCGGCAATTCTATGCCATTAATACCCGAGCGCACCACTGATGCTGGCGCGCGGGGTAAATCAATTCCGCAAGAGGAAAACAGATTTACACGCGAGGAAAGGGAGCCCGCGAGCTCATTTCAAACCCTCATGATCATTCCCCACATCCTCGCGCTCGATCTTTCCTCACCTGCTCGCGCAAACACTTATTTTTGTCAGTCGTGGGGCGGAGCTTGCTGTGGGCGGGGCTTGCTGTTTTAATTGTAACCTCAAATGTCATTGGTTAGTCCTCTTTTCCGGAAGTCAGTTTTGGACGCGTTATAAGATGATTTATAATTCTCTTGACTTGAGACATGGCATCAGTGGACCAGATACATGTGAGTTATCGTTTCATTTGCTCGTTTTATTTATTTATTTTGTCTTTATTTAATGTAATTTAATGCATTGTTCATAGAGTAGATCTTTTTCAGATACTTTATTAATAGGAAGTCTTCTGTTTACTAGTGATTGCAGTCTTGTGATGATAAGAGATACACATATGAACCCTTTTTAAAGACTGTAATGATGCACGCACAAACACACATGCATACATACATAGGCTATATATATAAAGCTATAGGAATGACAGTAAAGTTTTCAAAATGTTTTATCTTTAATCTTGTAAATAGATACATCGTACTATTTGAAGGGTTGTTTAGTCTGTGTTCTTATAAAACACAGGTTTCACCATGTATGCATTTGATTTAGTGTTACTAGTCATCTGCTATCAAAATCAGCCCATTCACGATGATGTATATGAAAATTGATTCCTGTTTATTGAAACCGGAAATGTATTGTATTTTTTTATTTTTTTTAAACAGGGTCAAGGGAGACCAAGGAGTGGAGGATGCACAGATTGCCAGGTTCATGTTTTCTTCAAGAGGCACTGAACAAGGGGAAAAGTGTCCTTAATTAAAGGTAAAAAGAGATGAGGTATGGTGACCCTGTTTTAGTTACCCTGTCACCACACTGCTGTTTATGAATTAATCTAAGTAGATTTTAATGATGTATTTAACTGCTAAATCTTCAGGACATCAAAGAGCCATATCTAGACTGGGACATAGCAGTGATTGTTTTTTTTATTTACCCGATATTTGTTGAAAAAAAAAAAAAAAACTGACAAAGCAAATACAGTTCTTTAACAGGGATATTAGGACCAGTTTAATTCAGAAGGTGTTTGAGTGCCCTCAACCCATCCGAACTCAAAAGTGATTCAAATTCTTGAACAATAGCTAATGATTTAGCAGTTAAATACATAGTTAAAAATCCACTTAGACTAATGCATAAACAGCAGTGTGGTGACAGAGTAAAGAAAGCAGATTCTCCATACCTCATATCTCTCGGATTGATACATTTTGTGTGTATCAGTCCAATGCGCCACAGATGCTCTGAACTTCGATTGCCTTCTGAGGAGAGTGGATGATTCCAGGCTTCTAGAAATGTGTCCAAGTCTGCCTGAACTCTTGGGAGAAAAGTGACGTGCACACTGAACACTGAAAAGACCACTGATATGTCAAGCAATCGTTATGCTTCCAGCGAGTGCAGCATGTCTACTTGTTGCTTGTTGGGATTCTGACATCACACCAAATGCATTCAATCCTATAGAAACAGTAAAAATTGAAATAAATTTAGGTTTAAAAACAGATCAGTTATTTATTAATAAACTAAGATATTATTAAACTTAAAAGTGACATTGAAAAGCTACCTACAGATTACTTAAGTTACTAAATTTAGGCCTAAATGAAATTTCAGACAACTGTACTCTACCTTTAATTATGGACACTTTTACCGCATATGAAACTTCCTTGGTCAGTGCCTTTTGAAGAAAACATGAACCAGAAAAGTTCCAGAAATAAAATTCAAATGCTTTTACTTTCCTGAACTGGGCGGTTGTTATTTGCTGCATTCAAGTACACAACCTGCAAATACAAAGGAAAAAAGAAGAACAAAAAGAACATAAATAAATACATTGGAACTGAATGTATTACAAGCTTCTTTTCAATAAACAGGAATCAATTTTCATATACATCATCGTGAATGGACTGATTTTGATAGCAGATGACTAGTAACACTGTAAATCAAATGCATACATGGTGAAACCTGTGTTTTATAGGAACACAGACTAAACAAACCTTCAAATATTACGATGTTGTATCTATTTACAAGATTAAAGATAAAACACATTTTGAAAACTTTACTGTCATTCCTATAGCTTTATATATAGCCTATGTATGTATGCATGTATGTATGTGTGTGTGTGTGTGTGTGTGTGTGTGTGTGCATCATTACAGTCTTTAAAAAGGGTTCATATGTGTATCTCTTATCATCACAAGACTGCAATCACTAGTAAACAGAAGACTTCCTATTAATAAAGTATCTGAAAAAGATCTACTCTATGAACAATGCATTAAATTACAGTAAATAAAGACAAAATAAATAAATAAAACAAGCAAATGAAACGATAACTCACATGTATCTGGTCCACTGATGCCATGTCTTAAGTCAAGAGAATTATAAATCATCTTATAACAGGCGTCCAAAAC
>NW_015552667.1:93106-93805 GCF_001515605.1 Sinocyclocheilus anshuiensis
TTATTTCCTCACTTTCTCTCTTTCTGCAACTTGTGTGAATGCGTTTGTTTATGTGTTAGATTAGTTTATATCTCTTAGATTTATCCAATAAAGCCTTATTTATATTGAAAAGAGAAGTATCTTGTGTTTTGTGCTTACAAGTTAATGTCTTAAACTGCCGATCTTGTTACTATGCTAATAAATAGTGTTTTCACTATATTTTGGATATTAATATCCATGCAGAGTTGATGTTGTACAGGCATGAACCTGGCAATCTGTGCATCCTCCACTCCTTGGTCTCCCTTGACCCTGTTTTAAAGAAAAAAAAATACAATACATTTCCAGAAATAAAATTCAAATGCTTTTACTTTCCTGAACTGGGCGGTTGTTATTTGCTGCATTCAAGTACACAACCTGCAAATACAAAGGAAAAAAGATTAATGCAACAAAAAGAACATAAATAAATACATTGGAACTGAATGTATTACAAGCTTCTTTTCCATAAACAGGAATCAGTTTTCATATACATCATCGTGAATGGACTGATTTTGATAGCAGATGACTAGTAACACTGTAAATCAAATGCATACATGGTGAAACCTGTGTTTTATAGGAACACAGACTAAACAAATCTTCAAATATTACAATGTTGTATCTATTTACAAGATTAAAGAGAAAACACATTTTGAAAACTTTACTGTCATTCCTATAGCTTTATAT
>NW_015552668.1:0-18260 GCF_001515605.1 Sinocyclocheilus anshuiensis
ATGTGCGTTGAGACGCTCTGTCTACATGCATAATGAGAACGTGTGGTAACAGTGAGATGCCATTATGGGTTTATGCGACACTGCTGTTAGTGTATCGCGCTGCAGTGCAGGTAAGGAGCGGTGTCACCGATCTTTGGACTACTTTAAACAATGAAACACTCAAGGGCTATCATACTGTATTTAGATTACCAATAGGCTTTAAAAAAATACCTGCAATGAATAAAAGTCGATTGAGTAAACTTTCAGTATCTAACAGTACACTATTTAGAAACCGACTTCCTTTCAACTCTAGCCACACCCCACATGATGTTGAAGAGACAGGAAGAGGAATTTACTAAATTAGAATTCAAAGAAAATCAATACAGTAACACTTTCATTAGCACAATACAACAGCAAAAGTAAGGGTAAGAACACATCACACGTTTCATCATCTATAAAGCAAGCATTATGTTAGATGTTAAAATGACATGTTGCAGATGATTTCAACATGTAGAATCTGTCTGAATTTCTTCTTTACAGATGTTTATCAGATGTTTGAACTCAGTATGATAAATAGAATGCTGCGGTTTCCAGATGATGCAATCTTTCACAGATGTCTCGGCATTTAACGAGCACACAGGCTGCATGCACGCTGCAAGTCCCACAGATCTGATATTTCATCACATTCTTCTTTTTGACTTCACTTACAACCAGCTGTGTTTACATTTCTGATAATATTAGTAGGAATATTTTACACTAATACTGTCAAAATGATCTGTGATGTGCTATCTGGGTTCGGTTGGGTAGAGCAGTTGTATCACCATTTTTTGAAGCATTTGGCTTCTATTGCTAAATAAAAGCTGGAAGGGTTATTATAAGAGTTAATTTGATATGCAGATGTGAGGGACCTTCTAAAATAAACAACACATAGGATTTCCCATGGATTTATTATTATTATTATTTTTACCTGGACAAACTTGACCATCTATTGTCATCTACTGTCTAAATCTATCAATCAATCAATCAGTCAACCAATCAATCTATCTATCTATCTATCTATCTATCTATCTATCTATCTATCTATCTATCTATCTATCTATCTATCTATCTATCTATCTATCTATCTATCTATCTATCTATCTATCTATCTATCTATCTTGTATGCCGCTAAATTTCAAGTTATTGGGGCAAAAAATGCCCTGTATGAGTTTTGTCTCATATTTATGATATCACACGAGCAGCAATAGGAATATCACATGAGTGCTGTTTTTATACTGAATAGCACAAGTGCAAATGTGATTTTAAACAACAGTTCAGTAAATAAGAAGTTAATGTTGTGTTATATATTTTAAGCACAGTATGGTCTGTTTTTGCTCAGTTTTGCCAACGAAAATCTTAGCTATGAAGCAACGTTTACTCACCCTCATGTAATTTCAAACCTGTATGACTTTCTTTTTTTATGTTTCTTAAGACACTTAAGTACACTTTTAAAAAGTTCACTTGGTAATGATGTAAAAGTAAATGTTTTACATTAAAGTGCATTTTATATCATTATGTCTTGATTTAAAGTACACTTATTTTAATGTGTTGACTTATAGGATTATTAATATTCATATTATAGTATAATAATAATCATCATATAATAATGATATAATTTAACTAGTGTGTTTTTGATATTACATTTAAAGTATATTACATTTAAAATGTAATATATTTAAATGTTGTAAATTGTTACTTCAACATTACAAATGTGTAATTTCAAATATATTTAAATACATGACAAGTTTCAATATAGAGCTGACATTAAAATATATTCATTTACCATAGATTGCCACAAATGCTTGTCAGTAAATTTGGCAGAACACTGTACCATATTTCAAAGACAATATAAGTAATTATGAAATTGCAGATAAACTGTAAATGTACTCAAGTCCCACTTAAGTGACTCAAAAATAACTCATTTTGCATTTAATGTAAATTGAAATGGGAATACATTTTCATTTAATTGTAAATAAAGTGCAGTTAATGGTTCAGAAATGGTCCATTACATTCAGTTCACACTCAGAAGTATATTCTTTTGAAGTATATTCCATACTTTGCTGGAAAGATTGATGCTATTGAAATAACCACCTTTTTACTTGATTAAAAATATAGAAATAAAACCTAGTAGAAATACATAAGACATTTGGGTGAATTACCAGAATACACCTACGGTGATCATTATCATTCAAGCCTTTTTGAGAGACAGTGGGAGGTTTTGTGAATTAAAAGCATTTAACCCTGACTCTAAAGGAGCTGCATTCTCTGCATAATAACGCTGGTGCCCTGAAGCTAAGTGCTAATCAACGCTGGGCTGCCTCCCTCTCCTCCATTCCGTTTTAATTGGACGTATCCAGCTGATTTGGCAATAGGGCCCTCTTACAAGTACTTACTAAGATCATTGATTTGAGAAATGATCCAGTGGACTGTAAGTTATGATTGGGTGTGTTTGTAATGGCATTAGCGGGCCGTAGCGCTGATGTCGTGTTTGCTAATTGTGGCTAATTTACTGTGAAGTTTATCTGAGGTTGGAGATGTTTGGGGACTTCCCTAATGATGCTTACAAGATCCACAGAATGCTTTATTAATAGCAGAGAAGATGGGGCTACAGATCAGGGGAGTTAAAAATGTGCTGCAGTCCAGCACAAACCTACAAAGTTATTCAGAAGAATGAGCTTAATTGGCCAAAAAGCAAAGGACGTGCCCCGTGTAATGAGGTTCATTTGGGTACAACTGGAATATGGGACACAGTCTGTGTGATCAGAGCATCTTTGTCTTCTTGTCTAATAAAAGTTATTTTAAACATTAATTTATTTTAAATTAATGTAAATGTTTTTTTTCTTCTTCAAAACAGCTTTTTTCTACCCCCCCTCCCCCACTATCAGATAAATAATTTAAATGTTAATAAATTGAATTGTGCCAATTATGAAAATTAGAGTTGACAGTAATAGGGTTGAAAGTTTTACTCATAATTTTCATATATATTTCTTATAACATAATGCAGATATTTCTACAAATATCCAATTTTCAATCATAAATTCTTTATCATCCAAAATTACAGTAACAGTGTTGACATTTTAAAGTAATTTTAAAGTACATATTAGAGAATATACAGTACATAGAGAGTAAAGACACCAACTAGTTTTCATCAACACTTGCTGATTTTGCATATTTACTAAGTTGGAAAAAAAACCATTTAAAATAAATTTAAAATAAATACACAATTTGGTTTCACTCAGGAATTGCTAGTAAATTTCACAATTAATTACAAAGAAATGGCAAGTAACATGCTGATTAAAAAAGTTACATTTTTAAGTAGAAAGACTGAATTAGCATTTTCTTGGAAAATACGCTCCAATAATCTTTATTTACAACTTAATTTACAACAGTGTAGTAATGTTGACATCTGTCATTTAAACAATATCACACAAGCAAGAGTGCTGTAACAATGGCTAGCAATCAGCAAATAAGCACAATATACCTCGCAAATGTGTATTTTAACTATAACAGTTAATTCATCAGTTTGAGCTAAAATAATCATATGATATCATGTCTTTCCTAGTAAATGCAGATTTCAGCGTATATTGTAATTTCAATGACTTTCAGTTTACATCAGTGCTGTGACAAGGACAGTCAGTGCTGATGATGTGACGTCTGCTCAGTCCAGTCGATTAATCTTCAGCATGCAGATGTCACTTTGCAAGACAAGTCAATGAGACAGAACTGTTCTTAATGCGAGACCACATACACATCCACTCACCCTTGACAATATATAATCAAACAGGATCCAACTGGATAAACTGCAGTTCTGAAAGAAAATAAACCATTCTTGTTCCTCATTAGGATTGGGGTTCCTGATTTATTACAGCATTTCCATTAGCATTTCTTTAGGATTTTGGAGAAGACACTACCTCACAATGTTCCTGCAGGCTAAATAATGTTAAAGTTTTCAGTTTAACTATACGAATCAGACAAATCAGATCTCATTTCCAGCTTATGCATTCAGAGTAAACTGGACTTCATGATGGTTATATATATATATATATATATATACACACCACACACCCAGGATGGTTATCCTGATCTAAACTCATTGTAAATGAAAGAGCAGATATCTCTGCTTCTCACTTTTCACCTTATTCTTACCTCTTCATCCTCAGCCTTTTCTCTCTCTATCCCTCCATTTTCCCCGGTCATATTATTCCATTTAAACTTCAATCCTATTTACGGCCCCTCTCTCTTCGTCATGCCTTGGGCTATCAAACAATTCATCCAGCGGCTCTGTGAGGCTGCACAGGCCATAAAAGCTTCAGCAGGGACTCGTGGTGTGAGAAAGAGAGACAGTGGGGAAGAGTTGTGTTCGAGAGAGAGAGAGAGAGAGAGAGAGAGAGAGAATAGTAAAACAATCTCTCCAGTTTTCCAAACTGAGGTTGTTGTCTGTGCCAAACTAGATTTTTCTCATAGTTATTACTTAAAATGTTTGTCACTTTAAGTTAGGACTTAAAAAAATTGTATACAAAAAATGAAATTGCAAAGCTGTTTTACACACAGCAACAGTTTATAGCTTTAACATTCAAAAATACATTTTTACACACCTGTGTTTTGTTTCATTCTATTACTGTCTCATTTCAGTGTAGCTCTTTTTGAATAAAGAATGTGTCCAGTGTCAAGTCTTCTAATGCCATTTGATAGCTCTTTTTAGAGCTGATTTACGGCTGAATTGAGTTTTGTTTGCATTATTGAAACACTGTTTTCACTGTTTAAAGCCTGGGACACACCAAGTCGATAGTTGGCCGTCAGGCAATGTCAGGTGGTTTTTGAGCGTCGGTCAGCTTTAGTTTTTTTCGGTGTGTTCAGCACTGTTGGATCTAGTAAGACGCCATCAGCTGTTTTTGGGCCAATTCCAAGTGGTACTCACTGCAGAGTCAAATGACTTCCAGCTCCATCTCTCTGGACGTCTAATGGGGTGGAGGGATAGAGTTGTGGTTAGAGTTAGGGTGTGGTTGGATATTCTAACTCCACCCATTAGTTGCAAATTACATTCGCTCCTCCTTGCTGGACATCTAACGTAAGCTCCATGTAAGCTCCACCCATTTGCTCTGCAGTGAGTAGCCTCTCGTGAAAAAGAGAACTCCGATTGGCTATTCAGTTTAGCGAATGAGTGCACAAGAAAAAAATGGAACTGATGAAAGCAAACCAATGATGGAGTAAAGAGGGTATGCACAGACACGGTTCTTTCTTTCATTATCCACAAGAAGAAGACCAAGGGCTGACAATGCCAGTGTCATTTGCAACTTGAAAAATGCTACATGAATCCATCAGTAATGAGCGCGACTGGTTTTTGCTTTGTATATCCACAGTTCTAGCTCTGGTTTCTCTGTCTGAATGCCGAATACAGACTACTGCCACCTGCTGGTATGGAAGAGTTATGTTATCTTATGCAAGCGCAGAGTGTACACACTAGTTGGCCATCGGCTGTAGTCTGTCCGGTGTGTTCTAGTGCACCTTTTTTTGCCCCGACGCAGGCGATGCGAGGCGACGCCACGGTCGGCTTTCCTCAGCGCTAGTTTTTTGGAGTCGGTTTGGTGTGTCCCTACCCTAACACTGAAAAGCTGCTTTGGCACAATTTGTATTGTATAAAGCGCTATATAAATAATAAAGGTGACATGACTTGACATGACTTGACTTGACTTGAGTTGACTTGACGGAACAGACCAATTATGATATTATTAACTGAAAATCTTTCTGCTTAAGCTTTAAAATCCAACCCACGCAAATGCATCCAGTTTGAATGTTTAGAATGGGGAATGAGATTTGATAACTGCAGATTTTCAGTGAATATTAGCTTTCTTTGCACAAATATAATGTTGTCATACTGTACAGATTTGTGACAGATGTGGTCACAGATGTCATCAAGCTGGCTTCAAATTTTCTCTTTTTATGTCCCAAGGAACAAACAGCATGCAGGTTTGGGATGATGTGAGACAGAATTTTCATTTTTAACTACACCATAAAAAATAAATAAAAAAAAGTAGAAAAAATGAAATGGTACTATAGTAATTATCTGCCAGGACATTATCTAGACATCTCCTTTAGCCCTAAAACACAACACAGTGAAATGTGTAAGTCAAAATACTGGGCCCTATTTTTTTTTTTTTATAGACTTTTATTCTTTCTTAAAATTTGTAATACTTTATATCTACCCTTTTGAAAAAGAAATACACTTTAGCATAATTATTATGGAAATAATATACCTTCTGTTTAAACTCGCAGCTTATGACATCCATTTAAATATGCTATAGTTAAATTTACTGTATAATCAAGTACTTTATATGTGCTTTAGTATATTGGTCAATGCATCAAAAATAAGTATACTTCTTTAAAACATGATCAAATATTATTAAATCATAATTATGTACTTTGAAGTAAAATTTAATTTGACGTTATTACAAAGTACACAAAGTGTGTTAAGAAACATAGTATTGAAAGTGTACACTTTAAGTATACTTAAGTGGCCTTTTATTTCATTAATATATTATCTGCTAAAGATACGTTTTTTTTTAATATATATATATCTGAAGTACATTACACAGTATGCACATTCAATACAGTTAAGCACACATCTTTTTCACAACAGTATACATGGACTAGAACCTGCTAATAATGCCACTAGATTTTGGTCTCAAGCATCCTAATTTGTACCCAGTGCTGACTGTCCACATCAGCAGAATGTTAGCAGCACAGTTCATTTCTTCTGAGCTCTGAATGAAGTAACACACCCATCTCTGTTTCTTCTTTCTGTTTCAGTTAACTGTCATCTATAAGCACCAATTAAACTCAACATGAAAAAAAAAAACTCAAGCAATGTTTGAGGCGAGCGCTTTGTAGCCCGAATTCTGATTGACAAGCTCAGGTTGCATTAGACAAATCCGCTCTTTAAAGAGCAGCATTACCTGGGCAAGTCTCAGAGCAGCATCATCTTAGCTGTCCAAAAACACATCTGATTCCAAACACAGGTGCCCGCAGCTTTGCCACAAAGCCTCATTAGATGTCTCGCCCCTTTTAAAGTGACACACCCTGACTTTAAGCTGCTCTGATAAAGGAGAATGAACCAAAAACGGCTGAAACGAGATGAGATGTAAGGAGCTGGATGATGTTTAAGACAGGAGTAACAAAAGGAAGCCTCTCTTTTGCAGTTTGTCGGCTGTAAGCCATTATGCACTCAGTAAAGCCTCTGTTTTAGCATGTGTCGTTAAAATGGCCTGTTTTAAGAGATTTGACAGCTGAACAGAATTTAAATTTGTGACCAGTAGGACTGGGTTATATACTTATTAAAACTAAAAATTATTTTGATATTTTTAAGCCTTTTGACAATATTCAGTATCTTTTTCAGCCACACACCACTGTAGGCAATACGATTCCAAATATTTAAAAATCTAGTTACAAATCTATTTAGAAAAAACAAAAAAAGTTTTGCATATTATTTTCACTAATTATTGTTATTATTATTATTATTATTATTAAAATTATTATTATTATTATTATTGTGTCCTTGTTATGTTACATTTATTTAAGTCAATTATGCATAATTACAAGCTAACTCGAAACCCAAACTTAACTCAAATCATAAACCTATAGTAAGTGCATGCTGCTAATTAATATTATTCAGTACTTCATTGTGTAATTACAATGTAATAACAATGTTATCACACTGTAATGATTAACAAAAATAAAATGTGATCTAGTGGACTCATTGATATTTATTTTATTAATTTCCCTTAATATGCACTAATAAATCCATACGTAATAAACAACAATGTTCATACATTTAAATATTTTAATACATGACTAAGGACACCTGGAGTAATAAAACAAATAAAATGGTTTAAATAAATTCACAAATGAACAATTGGAAGTGAACTAAAACGAAATAAAGGAAACAAATACAAAATTGAATAAATTATATACACAGTGTAATGTTATGTGTTCGTCAAAATAAGCACAATATATAATACACAATATATTGCCCAGCCATAGTGACAACAAAAAGTGAATAACAGTCAAAAACAGCGTTGATTAAGGACTTGCATCTATGAGTATGTTTCTGGCCTAATTGTGCTCTCAGACAATACACTTTTATCTTGGTCAAAAATATGAATAAGTAGGGCTCATTTTCAGTATGTAGGCCAGTTTTCTCTACATCATTTCATGAGTATTTTTATTTTTTTTGCATGTAATACATGTGAATATACTGTATATATATATATATATATATATATGTGTGTGTGTGTGTATGCGTGTACGTGTGCATGGAAGAGAGATGAGCAGAAATAAGAGCAAGAGAATTGGGGTATAGAGAGAAAAAGTGAAAAGAGAGAATGGATAGACAGATAGCAGGATGGAGTGAGAGAGAGACAGGGAAGTGAAATGATTTGACTGCTGACTTTCCTGCTAGGCCACTGTGTTATTGAAATATTATCTCTTTAGCCTGGGCTCATTCTGCCGCAGAATGACAGGCCTGCGCCGCACCCATACACATCAAATAGCAAATGGAATGCACTCGCTATTAAGGACATAATGTCCCTTTGATCCCAGGCAAAATGCTACATCTATCTCGAAAAATTAGATGGCTTGCTCTTTATTCCAACCTGAGTGAGAGCGGTCAGAAAAGATGGATTTAAGGGAATGGAATAATAACACTATAAAAAATTGTGTAATTGTGTGCTGTGAAGTAACTAACTAAAAGGAGCTGCTTTCAAAATAGTGAATCTTTCTCAGTAAGCATACTACTTTGTCCAATGAGTAGTGACAAATTGCTGTTTTTCAGCCTTGCTGTGCTGATAATACTGTTTTAAAGCGTAGTTTAATTTTAGTGAATTGTCTCAATCCGAAAGTTTTAAATGAACTTTTATAAAAAACAGAAAAAAATTAATGATACCTGTTACGTCTTCCAAAAATATAACAATAGGCCACTTAAGCCTAAAAACACTTTTCTGACTGTTTCTTAACACACATTTAAAGCAATAGTTCAAAAATGAAAATTTGCTGAAAATTTACTCACTTTACTCACACTCAGGCCATCCAAGACTGAGTTTGTTTTTAGGACTAATTCTGAGAAAATTGTCCTGAAACAAACTCAGTCTCAGTGTGCAGCGTACATTTTCAGCATTTTTTTTTTTTTTTGGGAGTTTAGATGCAACCCTAATTAAACACACCTGATCCAGCTAATCAAGTCATTAAGGTTTATTTGAAAACTACATGGTATGTGTGTTGGAGCAGGGTTGGAACTAAGCTATGCAGGGCTGCGGCCCTCCAGGAACTGAGTTTGACATCCCTGCAATAGAATGAAATTATGTACATATCAAGATGTACTTAAGTCCTACTTAAGTGGGTCAAAAAAATCAACTCTGAAGTCAAGCTTATTTAAATTATAATGAATTTTCATTTAATTACAACTGACATGCTTTTAAGTGTATGAAACCATTATATTCAGGTCACACTTAAGTATATTACTTCAATAATAAGCAATCTATTAAATTACTATTTCTGTTTTTATATGTTGTGTACTTCTTTTTCACAGGGGTTAGCTTATAGTTTGAAAAAGCACAGTTAACTTTCCCATCATTGGATACAGCTGCATTGGGTTAATGTTTTTTTTTTTGTTTTTTTTTTAAATATACTATTATTCATTGTTAATTCATGTTTGTTCTTAATACATGAATGTTTGCTTAGACAACTTGTTAAAATGTTTGAAAATGTATTAGAGTATGTAGAAATCAACCAAGATTACTATGCTCGAAAGGTATTGCTTATTGTTTAGTCCATATCTATTGTATTGATGTTACAATAATGTTACAATTTATGCATTATTGCTAGAAATAAGTTTCAGTTCGATGGAGATTTTGAGTGGCATTTTACTTCCAGAACCCTGTTGAGATCTATTCTACTTCTAGCTTTTACATGCCCAGCTATGATATCTAGATATATAATGTTTTTTTTTCTTTCTCTCCCTTAGGTAAAACAAGGTATGGTTTAGTTTCTGTTAATAGAGACTTTCACTTATTATTAGTCCTAATCACCTAAGTAAAGGAAATTTCCACCACAGCAATTTCAGTGATATCTGTCATAGAAAACATGGCTTAGAGAAGCTTTAAGGGGAGGGGCTTATCCACTAAAACTTAAACAGAAGCTCCTGTGAGCCAATCATGCCCCACCCAGTGATGATGTCAGTATATATACTGTATGTGCAGGGACAGAAATACATGATGAATGTTTTTGTGTAACATTGTAGTATTTTGATGCTGCATGTTTAATGTGGAGTTAATGCATTCAGAAGTTCACAGCAGCAGTTATTTTGTGCTGCTCTGTTTCTGGATCTCCTCTTTGCCCTTGTTGTACTCTTTGTCCCAACTTAATATAGAAGCTATCATGTGGCCTTTCGCTCCTCACCAGCTCAAAACAATCTGCCTCTTTCTTTCTCTCAGATGAAGGTGAGCACATCCTCACTCACCTCATTTTGTCCTGGTTGGGATGTAATAGCTTTCACTACAGCTGACCTGATACTCACAGCTTGCTGACTTTGTCGCTGTTTTTGATACAAGGTGTGTGCAACTTCCCATATGCATAATACCAGAGAGACATCACATAAATTAATTTAAAGGGATTTCTTGCTTACTTGATGGCAAATTGAGGGGTTGTTGTCCAAAAAAATACTTGTGTACTTTGCTGAGACATACAAACTTTAAAAGTAATACTTGGGGTTAAACAGAACTTGAGCTCTGTGCTCAGCAAAACAATTTCAACTCATTGAAAAAAAGGGTTACACTTTATTTTAAGGTGTCCTTGTTACAGTGTAATTATACGTGTAAGTACTGAGTAATATTAGTTAACTACATGTACTTACTAAATGGTTAGGGTTAGGATTTGGGTTTGGCTTAGGGCATCTTAAAATAAAGTGTTACCAAAAAAAATAATCATATATTTTTTTTAACATTTTAACTGTCTGTTTAAGTCATGACCATGATCCAGTAGCTAGCTAGTTTCATATGATTCGTTAGTTACATGATTTACATGGTCTGTACCAAAAGAGAAACTCATGCATTTATTCCTGGTCCGCTTAGCATTCACACAATTTTCACACCAAACTTAAAGATGTTAAATAAAAGCATAAGCATAAGCATAAGGTCACAACCTGTTCAGACAGCTTTTATGATGTATATTTTGGAAAATGACCAAACCTACCTTCGGATTTTTCACATGTCACATGTCCATGTTGCGTTCATATTTCAGTCAAACCGCACCAGAGTTTGCGTGGAAGCACTAGTTTGGTGCACACCAATGTTCGGATGACAGCCTTCACAATTATTCAAATTAACTGCACTTAACAGTACAATTTAAATAAAAGCATAAGCATAAGTATAAGGTCACAACCTGTTCAGACAGCTTTTATGATGTATATTTTGGAAAATTACCAAACCTACCTTCGGATTTTTCACGTCACATGTCCATGTTGCGTTCATATTTCAGTCAAACCGCACCAGAGTTTGCGTGGAAGCACTAGTTTGGTGCACACCAATGTTCGGATGACAGCCTTCACAATTATTCAAATTAACTGCACTTAACAGTAAAATCTCACCAGTTCATCTTAATCAAACCAAAGTCTGAACACTCCCTTAAAGAAAGGATATTGTATAATATCTTGGTACATGCTGCTTAAACTTTCACTGTATGTGCATTCCTGTAAATGAAATTTTGGGTTAGTTGGAATGATTTTCTGTTGTAATTAACAACATGTCACCAATGCTGCCCATAGTCAGCATTAAACACCTTTTACAGTTTGTTTGTTATTCTCTCTATCCCCTTTAATTAAATTAATAAAATGACTAATGAATAAAACATAATTTTTTTAAGGATAATGGATAATTTTTTGAAAATAATGTTGTATGAAATTATATACACCAAACTGTGTGTAAAAAAGTTTAGTAAAAAAGCAGCAGTCATGTGTTTGTTTAGCATTTGTGTGTGGTTCTTGCAGTTTTCTCCTCTGCTGTGTAAAGCCACTTTAAATACGGTTTGCAAATTTCTCTCTCTGTCTCTCTCTTTCTCTTTCTCTCCTCTGCTTTCATCTTTTATTCAACTCTGCTCAGTGGAGGAGGCCGACAAAACAGATGAGGGCCACGGAAGACACATTTGCGTACTCATCTTTTCAGTGGCTCACCCCTCCCGTACGGAGCCGCACGACTTCCGCTCTAATAACGTTTTCGGCAGTGTTTACTAATGTATCATTCATTAAGTCTCGGCCAGTGTGAGGAAACATCATCTGTCTGGCAAAGTGGAGGTTATTATCACATTAAATCATATCACAATATACCTGTGTGACTGCCTGACAGTCACTCGCATGCCGTCTATCTCTCTGAGCTCTCTGCCCTCAGGGCCCCTGTCTCTCTCTCTTCCTTTGCTGAGATATAAGCTCAGAGTCTGATGAATACCATATCACTGGTGTGTCATGGGGTGAGAGCCACTGGCTAACTCAAATCTCAAATGCATTTAATTTTTTATTATTATCACAGGATCCATATATATTTTGGGATCCTCTCTTTTCTACTGTATGCAGTTTAATACCTTGTTTCTCTCTTAGTTTCTTTAAAACTTTTACATATAAAGCTATTAAGTTTGTTAGCTTCACAGATAGTGGCTTTGTTCATAGTATGTACAGTATGTACATTTTCTGTATATCAAATACCCAGATGACCTACTACATTTGGCAAAATGTGCAGTATGACACAGAATACAAAGAGTATGGTATACCCACAATGCAATACACTTGCTTTGACCTTCCATGTCCACTGGGATGAATGAACAAAAACAAATATCAAATGCAACTTGACTCATTATTTAATCTGACTTTTAATTAATTTTTACTTTCTCTTCCTTTGGTGAAATAACTCAAATTAAGTGATAATTTTATGTCTGAGATGATAACTTGACACCATTAAATACATTTACATGTTTTTTTAAACAATAATTTCATATAAATATATAAAACAATTAAAAAAAAAGTAACATAACTACCCTGATTTATTTATTTTATTTTATTTTTATTTTTATTTTTGAGAAATTGAGGGTATCACTTTACATTAAGGTTCTGTTAGTTAAAACTGGTTAATGCATTAACTAACAGTGAGCAATACTTTTGTTATTGCTCATATTTATTATTTTTGTTAATGTAAGTTAATATAAATGCATCTGTTCAATGTTAGTTAGCTCAGGTCCATTAAATAATATTAACAGATACAACTTTTGCTTTAGAAGTATTTTCCGTTGTTATTTAATATTAAGTAATGTAACTGATTAACATATGGAACCTAACACTACAATAGGGAACACATATTCACTATTATGAGTTTTCCCTAAATTAACTCCTAATTTGCTGCTTATTAATAGTTAGTAAGGTGTAAAGTTTAAGTATGAGGTAGGGTTACGGAATCTAAAATATGGTCAGGAATAAGATATTTTATATCTTAAGATGCTTTATAAGCACTAATAATCAGCTAATATGCTATATGCATGCTAACATGCAATTAGTTAATAGTGAGAATAGGTCCATAAAATAAAGTGTTACCAATTTTGTTTTATTGAGCTAGAACATTAAACTCATAATAATGAATAAATAAATAAATAAATACAGTGAAGAAAGAAAGAAAGAAAGAAAGAAAGAAAGAAAGAAAGAAAGAAAGAAAACACTGTTTCAACACAATAAATGTAGCCTTGGTGAGCATTAAAATCTTCCTGCCATACAAAAATAATAAATATAATAATGATAATAATAAAATAATAATTTATCTACTGTATCTATCTATGCTTTTGTCCTAATCATCAAAACGTTTTATTTCCTAATAAATCTACACATTTCTATCTGTTTTATCCATCCTTCCATCTGTCCATTCTGTCTGTAATAACTGAAGATGGTTACCGTCACACTCTCAATGACCCCTCAAACCAATATGACACTGAATACAACAGAAGCGGAATTCTCTGTCACTTTCATATCATGGATGAAATGTTTTTTTTCTGGATCTCAGTTGTGGTTTTTAGATTTGATCTACTGTATGCAGAGTTATTTATTCATATTAGCCGCTGCATCAGTGTTCGAATTGAGGGGGGCTGGGGGGGTCCCGGACCTCCCATAAGCATTAAGGGACCCCCCATAACACCCAAAAAATATACTTGGGGGTGTCCCCTGGTTTTTCAATAAAACTTTAATACTTAAAATGAAAATGTCTTATTATAATTGACTGATTAAATATAAGAATTTGACTCAAATGATAATGCACACTTTAAGAAAAAATGTCTTTAAGGTAAAAATGACCATAAAAGTTAAAAATCTATTTAAACTTATTGGAAAAGATTAATTTGTCACTGCTGTGAACTGACCACCACACAGAGTCAGCTGTCCATGACAGTCCTAAAGCGCAACACACTCAGCAAAATATCGTCTGATTATCAATCATTATCGATAAAATCCCAGAAAATATAGAGACAGAATTTTTTGTCAACATTGCACACCCCTAGGCTAGATATTTAATTACACCTAATTCACTGATCATAGTAAAATCATCTTTTATCTTAGAATTAGGTTTTCTCAACGATAACGAAGACAAGAGAAAACAAATAAAAAATGCATCATACGTATGTATATAAAGTTTTATTTTATTGTATTTATTTATTTTTTTTTGTGAAGGGGGTGGGGGCTGGTTAGGGGGACCCCCCAAGAGCTTTGACACAATTCGAACACTGCGCTGCATGCATACTTGTTTTAGGCAGTTCACTGCTATATTGTACTGGGCATGTTGACCACATTCTCATTAAACACATAATGTATGTTTCATTGCCATGGCAGTTATGCTTCTCATTACAGTTTATATCTCATTATGACTCTGTACCTCCAGCTAACCACGCTAACAAGCAGGTCTCATCTAGGCTACACAACACCAGTTACTGTTAATTACTGCTCTACACACATGCTACACACATGCGCGCGCAATGTTCATACACAAATTCTATCTATCTATCTATCTATCTATCTATCTGATAGCACCCTCTCTTCTCTTAGCAGACCACATCTTTAACTTCTTTCTGCATATTATAATAAAATCAGTCTGATACCCTCTGGCTCTTGAGAAAGTCATTTTTGAACTGAAACTCAGTTTGACTTAACAGTTAAGTCAATAACAGTTAGATTGACCTGTAGCAGAGTTTTTTTTTTTTTTTTTTTTTTACCTTTGGCGAAAATTAAGCAGAACACGCACAATATTCTGTACACGGATCTCAGCCCTAATTGGTGAATATTTGGCTATAATTCATTCCCTGTCATTCGTTTTTTACACAAGAGTGAACAGCTCCAAACCGCTCATCTATCCATCCATATGCAGTTCCGTGTCTTTATCTTTTTCTTGTTCTTCCTCCTGTTTATTCATTTGGTTTGTGGGCAGAGACCAGCCCAGATCATTAAAACCTCCCCGGATATCCTTCACTCTCTCTCTTCTTTCATTTTTTATATGGAGGGGCGCCCACAGCTTATAATAAAAGGCAGAGGATTTTAAATTAGAAATTAATTTGGATAATTTGTCTCCTACGAGCGGCCTCCTCTGACGCGCCTGCTAGGAATATGTTAATATATCACATTAAGTAATTGCTGGACCCAGATGCACATGATTATGGCACTGAGGATAGCGATCATCTAATTAGTGAGCACTGCCTCACCACAACACACACTCACTGCTTAGGGCACACACGACTCTGAAATGACAACCTCACACTCACACGCACACACACAGATTAGAACCAGTGATTCTCGACTGATTTTTCTGTAGGATTCACATTGGGCATCAAGTGGCGACTCAACACAGTACGACTCAACACAAATATGCCTTTGAAAATGTCTTTAAAATAAAATGTTGAAATTGATTATTAATTAGGTTAAAATTTATTAAATCAATAATTCTCTGTACAAACACATTGTAGTTGACAAACTGTGCAAGTAAAGCTGTAATAAATATAATTTTGGTTATATGGTTATTCATGGTTTTAGAGGATGTGGGCATGTTTAAAAAATAATTATATACTAACATTTGCTTAACTTGACTTGCTTCTAACAAATTAAAGATCGATTTGTTAAAATATTGACTATGATTGGACGTTCAGCATTTGACGTCAAAATCAACAGGGAAGCATTTTCTTCTTCCTGTTGTTAAGTTGTTAAACCTATTTATTTTACTATGCATGATTCTATAATTAGTAGTATTTTATTGTGTCCATTGTTTTTCTGCTGCTTTCCACCAAAAATGGGTTGGGTTGTGACCTACAAGCTGAGTTCTAGAATGAAAGATTATCAAGACATCTTCCCTGTGATTAGCACTGTCTGTGTGTGTGTGTGTGTGTGTGTGTACGTATCTCACACTGTCGCATGTTGCAGTCAAGGTCATCCAAAATTGTCCCCCTCCCATCTCTCTTCTCTGCTATCTCTCTCCGTCAGAGTGATGGAGGCAAAGCTGTAATAAAAGGTAAAGAAGCTCTCACTCCAACCACCCTTCTTTACACACACATCACACAATACATACACTGCATGTGTAGATTTGTCAAACAGAGCTCAGATATACAGTCCCACATCCATTCAAAGGTTTTAAACACATGTCTCTGCAAACGTTTGTTGAGCGATCAAAACGCATAGCACCACTATAGCAACTGCCTAGACACTACCCATAACACCCTAGTAATAATTAGCAGTATTTTATTGTGTCCATTGTTTTTCTGCTGCTTTCCACCAAAAATGGGATGGGTTGTGACCTACAAGCTGAGTTCTAGAATGAAAGATTATCAAGACATCTTCCCTGTGATGAGCACTGTCTGTGTGTGTGTGTGTGTGTGTGTGTGTACGTATCTCACACTGTCGCATGTTGCAGTCAAGGTCATCCAAAATTGTCCCCCTCCCATCTCTCTTCTCTGCTATCTCTCTCCGTCAGAGTGATGGAGGCAAAGCTGTAATAAAAGGTAAAGAAGCTCTCACTCCAACCACCCTTCTTTACACACACATCACACAATACATACACTGCATGTGTAGATTTGTCAAACAGAGCTCAGATATACAGTCCCACATCCATTCAAAGGTTTTAAACACATGTCTCTGCAAACGTTTGTTGAGCGATCAAAACGCATAGCACCACTATAGCAACTGCCTAGACACTACCCATAACACCCTAGTAATAGCATAGCAACACCCTAGTAACCACCTAGAACACCCTAGCATCCACATAGCAATGGTCTAACAACTACTGAACACCTTAGCAACCTTCTGACAGCAACAAAGAACAACCTAGCAACCATCTTGCAACATTCTAGAAAATAGCTAGGACACCATAGCAACCACATTCCAAGCATATAGCAATATCCTAGCAACCACATAGGTCTATTGTACCTAGCATCTGCATAGCATCATCCTAGCAACACCCTAACAACTACTGAGCTACTAAGCTACTCAACTATCTAACAGCAACAATGAGCACCCTAGCAACCATCTGGTGACATCCCAACAACCACATAGCAACCTTCTAACAGAAACACAGAATACCCTATCTACCATCTTGAGACATTATGGAAGCCACCCAGAATGGTAGCATCCGCATAGCAGCAGTGTAACTACCGAGAACACCCTAGCAACTTTTTTTTTTTTTTAAATTATGCAGGTAAAGAATGTGACCGTATTTACATGTGGCAAATACAGAAACACTTGGACAAACAAACATATATACTGACAGCCAATAGTCTCTGTGTGTGTGTGTGTGTGTGTGCGCGCATTTGTCATTGGATCTAGATATGGGGGAGTAAGCATACAAATTAGAGAGAATCTAACAGATTTATAACAGATATGACTAGTATAACAAAAAAAAAATAATAAAAAAAAAATAATAATAAAAAAAATAAAATAATAAATAATATTAGCAATAATGTCAATAATCACAATGACAATAATAATAATAATAATAATAATAATAATAATAAAGATTTCATTAATATTGGGAAATGGTGGAGTACAAGGAAGAGCGCAAGTAATAATAATAATATTAATAATAATAGTAATACATTATTAGGGTTGCAACCATAGACTGTATAAGGTTGCAACCCTAGCAGCCACATAGCAACACAAAACGCAAAACACAAAACCAACTTGCAACATTTTAGAGACC
>NW_015552668.1:18298-20632 GCF_001515605.1 Sinocyclocheilus anshuiensis
TAATATTAATAATAATAGTATTACATTATTAGGGTTGCAACCATAGACTGTATAAGGTTGCAACCCTAGCAGCCACATAGCAACACAAAACGCAAAACACAAAACCAACTTGCAACATTTTAGAGACCACCCGAACACAATAGTAACTGCATACTAACCACCTAGCAACATCCTAGCAACCACCCAGAACACCCTAGCATCTGCATAGCAACAACCTAGCTACCGAGAACACCCTAGCAACCCAGAACACCCTAGTAACTGCCTAGCAATGCTTTAGCAAATGTTTAGAACATTTATTGAGTTTCTAAAACTACTTCAAACTGAAACAACGGCTTCAAACTGATTGAAAAAAAAAAAGTAATTATTTGGCCAGACTTTATCAAATCAGCATAAAGTATTATTATTATTTTATTTGTTTATGTTTATTATTAATTATGTACATGTCCTTAAGTGCAGCCATGCTTGCATGATTTATACACAAGTGGTTTTAAGGTCACAAATCCAAAACTTTACCTAAAAATGTTAATAAACATGGCATTTATTTTGTCTTGATTAGAAGGAAAACTATAAAAGACAACTGCAATGCAACCAATTCCTCTTTACCTACAGTTAACTTCTGTCGGACAACACATAAACAGACTCGAACACAAATGGGAGCTAACTGTGAAAAATGCAACACATTCTCCTATCACACACACCGCTCATAAAACGGAGCGAAAATGTCTCTAACCTGCATTGGGTGCTGCATTAGACGTGCCCTGTGGGTAGCATTACAATGAGAGCTCGTGGAATAATGTTCACTGGACAAGAAAGCCACACATCATGGCATGCCATTTTGACCAAACATTCCTTAATCACTTTTAAATTTCCCAGCAGCCCCTTCTTTGACTGACATATGGCACAGCTCTATCGGCTGTCATGCTCAGTGGCCTGTGCTGTAAGTATGATTTTACCATTACAAATAGACTCACTCTGTTTTCTATGCTTGCCAGAGCAATTATACTGTCTGAAATATATACTGAATACTCATGGCCTAAATGACGTATTTAAAGGTATCATTTAGTGGTGAAATGTGTTTTTCAAAGTAACTCAGAGGACTGCAGTAGTTTTTAAATGTCCTGTTCTGATGAGCCGTGAAAAGCAAAAAATTATGCTAAATGCCAATTATGAATACAACTACCTTAACAAAAATAAATGTACTATTGACAATTAACATTCAATCAACTTCTATCACTGACTTCACTTGGTTGAATCTTGCTAAAACCAGTAGATGCCAGCATGGACAGGTTGTGAGATGTGCAGACTACATTAAAGGTAGGGTAGGAAATTTTTTCCAGAAACATTTTTTATTCTGGTTGAAAGTCTCTTTTTTACTGGTTAAAAGTCTCTTCCCATCCTGATATCAGTCAATAATTAAAGTCATCTAAATACAAAAATATATAAATAAATCTTATCTGGAAATCTAATGTGGAAGTAATAAAAAAAAAATGTTCGCCCTATCATTGATCAGTGATAGGATGTACTACCTGCCTGTCAACCTATGTATTTGCATACCTTTGTCCAGCCAATAGCGAGAGTTTGGATGCGTGGCTACTGCAGCAGGCTGAGCTAGAGAGTGTTTAGCTTATAGATATGTATAGGTAGATGCCTTATTAGTGGCTGTTTCTATGGGCCGCTATATGTAAGCCATCCACCATATTGGAACGGTCAAATCCGGTCTACTCGAGAGTAAGTTGAATGTGTGTCTGCAACCATAGTTATACACATATATGAATATATATATATACAGTATATATATATATAAAAAGTGAAGTGACGTGACATGTGGCCAAGTATGGTGACCCATACTTGGAATTAGTGCTCTGCATTTAACCCATCCAAAGTGCACACACACAGCAGTGAACACACACCCACCGTGAACACACACCCGGAGCAGTGGGCAGGCATTTTTTTTGGCACGGCACCCAGGGAGCAGTTGGGGGTTCGGTGCCTTGCTCAGGGGCACCTCAGTCGTGGTATTGAAGGTGGGAGAAAGCGCTGTACATTCACTCCCCCCACCTACAATCCCTGCCGGTACGAGACTCGAACCCGCAACCTTTGGGTTACGAGTCCGACTCTCTAACCATTAGGCCACAACTTCCTTATATATATATCTACAGTACAATAGACCAGCAGATTATTTTGCTGAACTAACAGAATACAACAAGACGAAGCCGTTAGCTAACACAAAATTAAAATGTTATCATAGCTCAAAAACCTGTAAAATTGATTTAATTCATAGTAAAACACACACACACACACACACACACACACACACACACACACACACACACA